>NW_006408939.1:676349-689105 GCF_000296735.1 Chrysochloris asiatica | reverse complement strand
AAAAACTAGTACACAGGGCAGGGACAATAGCAACTTATTTAGCTGGCTGTGAACTTGAATATGGTACTTCAAAACCAAATCTGGGCCTCAAACCAGGGTTTTGGATATAGCACACATGTGTGAGCAATGATATCAAGTATCCCAGATGCCTCTACAATGAATACACCTGGAAATCATGGACTCCATCTCGGATACCAGATGTGTGTGTAGCATGACAAAATGGGTAGCACATGAAACCACAGAGCTGTCAAACAGGAAACCCTACAGCCTTTTTGGAATCCAGTGGAAATACCTCTGCAGCCTTACTTCTCACTATAAAACCTGTCAGAGTCCTGGTGTGGCACTGTGGGATACAGCACTGGACCACAAGATCAGTTTGAATCACAAGGCCAATGTTTCAAACTCACCAGCTGCTCTTTGGAAACCCTTACAGGATTGTGATGAGTCAGAATTTACCAGACAGTACTTTAACAAAAATAACATAAAACTCCTTAGATTGTGAGCACAAGGAGGCTGTTCAGTCTATAGTATGTCTCCCCTGCATGTATTTCACACTTTCATAAAACTCTTTAATACTATATTTCATGGTTTTCTAGTCCTCTGCAGCCTGACCTGGTGACAGAAGAAACCCTCATCTTTCTACTGCAGAGTAGCTGCTGGACTCAAAAAAACCAACCTTGTGGTTTGCAGTCCAGTGTTTGTTTTGCAGAGTCAGTGCCTTCCCCTCATATGTGTTGCTCTTGTTGCACTTAGGAGCCATCAAGTTGGTTCCAACTCCTAGTGACCCTATGCACAACAGGACAAAATACTGCCTCATCCTGCGTCATCAGCTGCCGCCGCCACTGTGACCACCCATCTTGTTGAGGGAGTCTTACTCCATTTCGCCGACCTTACACTTCACCCAGCACAATGTTATTCTCTAGTGACTGGTGCTCCTGGTAATAGGTACAAAGTATGAGAGAGGAAGTCTCCCCATCCTAATTCTAAAGACCATTCATTCTTTTTGCACTTCTTCCAACAGAGATTTGTATGTCCTTCTGGCAGACCATGATACTTTTTAATATTCTTCTTCAACAGCATAGCAAAAATGCATCAATTCCTCTAAAGTCTTTCTTATTTATTGTCCAACTTTCACATGCATTTGAGGCAATTGAAAATACCTTGGCTGGGTTAAGCACACCTTAGTCCTCAAACTGATATCATTACTCTTGTACACTTTAAAGTGTTCTGCATATTTGCCTAGAGCAATAAGTCATTTGATTCCTTGACTGCTGAGTCCTTGAGTGTTGATAGTGGATCCAAGCAAAATGAACTCTTTGATATTCATCAGTAAGTACTTTAAGTTCTCTTTCATTTCAGCAAGCAGTGTTGTAAAACCTGCATATCACAGGTTTTTAATGAGTCTTCCTCCAATCCTGATGCAATATATTACTCTTCTTAATATATTACAGCTTCTTGGATTAGATGTTCAGTATACAGGAGTCCTGGTGTGGCGCTGTGGGCTAATGCATCAGACTGCAAAGTCCTTTGAACTGCAAGGTCGGTGGTTCAAGCTCACCAGCTGTTCCTCAGAAACCCTATACTAGGTTGCTATGGGTCAGAATTGAGTTGACGGACCTTAACAACAACATACAGACCTAGTGCGACTCCTGGTGTGGCACAGTATGATCAGCACTGTACTGTGAACCACACGGTCGGCAGTCCAAATCTACCAGTTGCTCCTTAGAAACCCTATATAGGGTCACTATGAGTCAGAACGGACTTTATGGCACTTAACAATAATAAAAAGCAGACAGATTAAATAAGTATGGTGAAATAATACAACTCTGGCACATACCATACTGATTTTAAATCATTCATTGTCCTTTTGTTCTGTTCGAATGACTGTCTCTTGGTCAGGTTCCTCATGATCGTAATTAACTGTTCTGGGTACCCATTCTTCACAATGTTGTTCATAGCTTGTCATGATCCACACAGTCAAAAGCCTTTGCATAGTCAGTAAAGCACAGGCAAACATCTTTGTGGTATTCTCTGCTTTCAGCAAAGACTCAGCTAACATCAGCAATGATATCCCTCATTCCAAGTCCTTTCTAACTCTGGCTTGAATCTCTTGCAGTTTCTTGTCAATGTGCTCTTGCAGGCATTTTAAAATTATCTTTAGAAAAATTTTATCTGTGTGTGATATTAAGGATATTGTTAATGATTTCTATATTTTGTTGGGTCACCTTTATTTGTAATGTACACAAATATGGATCTCTTTTAATTTTGGCATACTTCATAAATTCGTTGAAAGATTTCAATTTATATTCCATTAATTCTTAAAGCCTTGTTCTTTGCCAATGCCTTCAGTGAACCTTGGATGTCTTCCTTCAGTACCATTGGATCTTGATCATATGGTATCCCTTGAAATGGTTGAGCACTGATTATTTTTGTTACAGTGACTCTATGTATTCCTTCCATCTTCTTCTTCTTTTTTTTTCCCCCAATACGTAATTCTCTTGTTTTATTTCATTTTAAGAGAAATATATATATATATATATATTACAAAATATATTTTGTGTTGTTTTTGCAATGGCCAATGCAAAAATACTAAGTACAAAACAAAGTGATGCTGAAAAGCAAACCTAGATGGAGAAAAGCCATGTAACTAAGGCGTTTCTAAAAAAAAAAAAAAAAGTGTATATTTTCAGTCTGTGAGCTGGAAAGATCATTCTAAAGGACAGAAGATCTAGAAGCAAGTAAGAAAAACAAGGAATGATATATCGGACTTAGACAATTCTCTAATTTATAAAGAACTCACACACATTAATAGAAAAAGATAACAATAAAAAAAGTGGTGGATAGAAATGTTGTTGTTGCTGTTGTTGTTGTTAGGTGACATTGACTCAGTACCAACCCATAGTGACCCTTTGCACAGCAGAATGAAACAATGTCCGATCTTGGGACAACCTCACTATGGTTGCCACACTTCAGTCCATCGATGCTGCCACTTGTCCAATCCATTTCATTGGGGGTCTTCCTCTTTTTCTCACCCTCCACATTACCAAACATGATATCCTTCTGCAGTGACTGTTCCCTCCTGAAAATATGTCCAAAGTATGAGAGATGAAGTTTGGCTATCTTGGCCTCCAAGGAGCACTCTGGCTGCACTTCTTCCAAAACAGATCTATTGGTTCTTTCAGCAGCTCATGGCACTTTCAATATTCTTCTCCAACACCATAACTCAAAAGCATCAATTCTTCTTCGGTTTTCCTTATTCACTGTCCAGCTTTCACATGCATAATGAGGTTACTGAAAATACCATGGCTTGGGTCAGGTGCGCCTTAGTCCTCAAGCTGACATCTTTGCTCTTCAACACTTTAAAAAGGTCCTGTGCAGCAGATTTGTCTAATGCAATGTGTCATTGGCTTCTGTGATTGTTGATAGTTGATCCAAGAAGAATGAAGCCCTTGACAACTTCAATCTTTTCTCCGTTGATAAGAATGTTGTTTATTGGTCCAGTGGTGAGGATTTTTGTTTTCTTTATGTTGAGATGTACCTCATACTGAATTAAGTGTTCCAGTATGAGATGTACCTCATACTGAAGAAGACTGTGCTCTTTGATCTTCATCAGTAAATGTTTTAAGTCCTCTTCACTTTCAGCAAGCAAGGTTGTATCATCTGCATATTGCAGGTTGTCAAGGAGTCTTCCTCCAATCCTGACGCCACGTTTTGCGTCATAGAATCAAACTTCTTGGATTATTTACTTAGCATACAGGTTGAATAAGTATGTTGAAAGACTACAACCTTGTTGCACACCTTTTTTAATTTTAAAACATTCAGTGTTCCCATGCTCTGTTCAAACAACTACTTCTTGGTCCAGGTACAGATTCCTCATGAGCACAATTAAGTGTTCCAGAATACTCATACTTTGCAATGTTGTCCATAGGAATAGGCAGTTTAAAAATGCCAAATATATCAAAATATACTCAAATTCTCACTTATATTAAGAAAACACATACAACCAGTTAGATAACCATTTTCTCACGCAGGAGACAGCAAAAGTTAAAATGCTTGATGAAATTCGGAGTTGGCTAGAGAGGTTGAAGGTTGAAGGTTGAAGACTGGGCCAGCTTTGTTGAAATGCAATTTGGCAGGATATACTATAATTAAATTGTACAAGCTCCAGAAATCTGAATGCTAAAAAATTGTCCTATAGATACACTTGTTCTATACACTTGTATAGATACACATGAACATATATTTATGGGAAATGAAAAATAATTGGCAATCACAGTAAATGAAATACAGTTCCTGTGTTCATAAATAACAAATTGATTAAATGAGTTATGGCAAGGCCATGAAATGGAAATGTGAACTTATAAAAGAATGCAGTGTAGCTAAGATATACTACTAAGTGATGAAACTGTATACATATGTGTGGGTATAGAACAGTGCATCAATGAGAAAAAAAATGGTATTATCAAGACATATCATAACTCTTTTGTGTTCTACAAAGGAATTTAAACAAATGCAGCTACCTTTAGATACATAAATGAAGGGATTGGAGTGTTTTTACCTTTTTCATTTTGTACCATTCTAAACTGTTAGTTTTTAGTATTAAATGAATAACAGTTATTTTCATAGAGGTAATAATGGGTGGGAGAATATAATTAATTCTATTCTTTGTATCAAAAGGGTTGGCATCTCCACATGACAAAGACCTGGTATTTGCTCCTGTAAAGAATATACCCTGGAAAACGATATGGGGCAGCTCTCCTCTGTCACATAGGGTTGCTATCAGTTGAAAGTGACTTGTCAGCATTTAATATCTTAAGAAAATAATACAAGATCATAAAAAGGATAGCAAATCAAAACAGAAAAAAAATTAAATAAATACATATACACCTTGACATTAAACAAAGGTGCAAGTCTGTCCTCCTCATACAATACACTTATACTGTATATATGATGTATGTGGTGAATATTATCCAAGGATGTCAAAATACTTTACTTTTATATATACATCAAACTCCTGTGAGTGACAAGTTCTATTTCAGATGCTGATATAAGACTATGGGCTCCAAGCTATCTGTGACTTCAGGAAGAAATTACAGGTATTGGTATCTGAGGGATATGCTGATCAACATGTGATCTCTTCTTCTCATGCTACGTCATCTGTGTTTCAGAGGACAATCTTTGGATTTGTTGTTGTTGTTGTTGTTGTTGTTGTTGTTAGGTGCCATCAGGTCAGCACTGACTCATAGTGACCCTATGCACAGCAGAATGAAACACTGCCCGATCCTGGGCCAACCTCACTACCGTTGCCACATGTGAGTCCATCGATGCCACCACCTGGCCAATCCATCATTTTCTCTTACCCTCCACTCTACCAAACATGATATCCTTCTCCAGTGACTGGTCGCTCCTGACAGTATGTCTGAAGTATGAGAGACAAAGTTTGGCCATCCAGACCTCCAAGGAGCATTCTGGCTGCACTTCTTCTAACATGGATCTGTTTGCTCTTTGGCAGCCCATGGCAGTTTCAATATTCTCCTCCAACACCATAACTCAAAAGTATCAATTCTTCTATAGTCTTCCTTATTCACTGTCCAGCTTTTGCATGCATATGAGGTTATTGAAAATACCATGGCTTGGGTCAGGTGCACCCTTGTCCTCAAGCTGACATCTTTGCTCTTCAACACTTTAAAAAGGTCTTGTGCAGTAGATTTGCCTAATGCAATACGTCATTTGATTTCTTGACTGCTGATTCCATGAGTGTTGATAATTGATCCAAGAAGAATGAAGTCCTTGACAACTTCAATCTTTTCTCCGTTGATAAGAATGTTGTTTATTTGTCCAGTGGTGAGGATTTTTGTTTTCTTTATATTGAGATGTATCCCATACTGAAGGCTGTGCTCTTTGATCTTCATCAGTAAATGTTTTAAGTCTTCTTCACTTTCAGCAAGCAGGGTTGTATCATCTGCATATCGCAGACTGTTAATGAGTCTTCCTCCAATCCTGATGCCATGTTTTTCTTGATAGAACCCAGCGTCTTGAATTATTTGCTCAGCATACCAATTGAATAAGTATGGCAAAAAAATACAACACATCTTTTTAAATTTTAAACTATCTAGTGTTTCCATGTTCTGTTCGAACAACTGCCTCTTGGTCCAGGTACAGATTCCTCATGAGCACAATTAAGTGTTCTGGAATATTCATACTTCTTAATGTTGTCCATAGCTTGTCATGATCCACACATCAAAAGCCTTTGTGTAGTCAATAAAGCACAGGTAAACATCTTTCTGATATTCTCTGCTTTCAGCCAAGATCCATCGGACATCAACAATGATATCCCTCGTTAGGTGACCAAAATAAGCAGTAATTGTTTTCAACTTATTGTTAAGACAATTTTGCTCGATTTCTACTTCCCCTTCAGGTCCAGCTAAGAATGCCACCTGGTCAACATCAGCATTTCTTGGAAGAAAATAGACAATGTTATTAGTGATTTTATCTGAAAGTCTGAAATTTCAAAGCTATCAGGAGACATCATTGTTCTGATGTCAAAGGTTTCTGCAGTCACATAGGCTGCTCCTCCCCAAGGAGGGTTAAGGAACACAGCATCCGCCTTTAGGTGAAAAGCTTGTAGCAGGAAATCTCCACAGATAAACTCTATCTTATCAGCAACCCCATAAACTTCTGTATTATTTCGAGCAAGATCATTCTTCGCAAGGTCAATGTTAATAGCAATCCCTCTCTTTCCTGCTAAAGCAAACTCTATGGTATTTCCTTAGCCTCCACAGAATGTATCCACTAAAATGTCACATCTGAAGGACTCACTGACTTGGCCATCAAAAGCTCAGCTATCTTCTCGGAGTGACAGAAAACTAGCCCTCTTTGACTAATTTAATACCATTGTCAAAATGGGAGAAGACTCCTCTGAGGCCTCCGCTCTGTTAGCCAAATGGACAGGAAGCCTTCCTGCCTCTCCTGCACTGCAGATGGAGCGCTAGGAACCCCATGTTCTTTAGATGCTTTCTGCATCACTCACTATTTTACCCATGTTTTTGTTAAGTGCCATCTAGTCAATTCCGACTGATAGAGACACTGTGTAGGGTTTCCACTTGGTGAATTTGAACCACTGACCTTGTAATTCAAATGACCTTGCAGTCTAGTACTTATCCTACAGAACCACACCAGGACTTCAAGTTTTGCCCATAGAAACCTTCAATATCACCAGATGAGGCCTGAATTTCTATATTAGTTATTTCCATTTGTGAAATGTTGAGCATGTTCTTTTCTTTTGCTTTTCTAACTCCAGGTCTTTGCACATTTCATTATAATACTTGACTCCACAAGTATTATATATCAGGGTTCAAAAACTAAAATGGCAGATGGTGAGAACCAGTGTTCTTACTTTTGGATGATGTTACAGATAAGCAAGAGGAAGAAGGCTGGAATGTATTTGCAGGAATTGATGAAAGTTACAGACACTAGTTAGAATTCTTGTTTACTATATTTAATAGTATATTAGACAGAGATTAGAAAGAAGAGCAGAAAAGAAAATCTGATACTCATTACCACTTGTTTCTGTGACCACTGTTAAAGCAGGAGCAGCCAAGAGCTATTTCTACTTATTTCTGTAACTAGACTCCTGTAACTAAACTATATTCACAGGGGGTGCGTTTATTCCAGAGACCCAAAGTTCTTTGCTATGAAATCATGAATTGTTAGCAGATTTCTGAGTTCCTGCTCCAAGATGTTTTTCTCCAGACCTCAAGATTCTGATAACCTCAAACTCATCTCTTATTTCTTCAGTCCTATTGGTATTAAGGCTTCCATGTTTGGCACTGTAGGATCATCATTGAACTGCAAACCACAAGGTTAACAGTTCAAACCCATCAGTAGTTCTTTGAAAATGCTGTACAGCATCCTTATGTGTCGGGGTTGACTCTATGGCACTTAACAACAACAGCTCTTAAAGGGGCCCTGGTAGCATAGTGGATTATGAGCTGGACTTCTAATCCCAAAGTCGGTGGTTTACAACCATCAGCTGCTCTAAAGGAGAACATTAGGATATCTGTTTCTGGAAAGGTTTACAACCTCAACAACACTATGAGAAGACACTCAGAGTCACACAACCACCATCACCACCATTGCTATTAAGTGAGAGAAAGAGGAGGTTGTCTGCACCTGTAAAGATAGACAGTCCCAGCCTCTGTCACCGTATGCAGGGCCACCATCAGTGGGACTGGCTCAGCAGCAAAAAACCACAACTGGTTCTGTAATTCCTATGTCTGTTAACCATATAGTCATTCACATCTGCTTAGACATCTTCTAACACTTAATCCTTTCTACTGTGTCATTGATTCAAAACCAACTCAATGGCACATCACCACCACAGTAGTTTATATTTTTTGGTTTGTTCCATGTCTAATACAAATTGTTTTTTTAAAGTCATCAGAAAATGACCAGCACCCCAATAATAATGTAGAAAATGAAATATAAATAACGTTTTGTTTTGGGTGTGTGCCACTGTGTTAATTCTGAAATCTTTACAGGAGCAGATCAACAGGCATTTTCTCTCAAAAAACCACTGGTAAGTTCCAAACACCAATGTTTCAGTTAACTGCAGAGCATGTGACCAATGCACCTGCAAGGAAACCTTAAATGATAGCTGATTGCTGTTATTGTTAAGTGCTGCTGAGTTGGTTTTGACTCATAGGATACAGAGGAATAGCTGGTGGGTTTGAACTGTCAATCTTGAGGTTAGCAGTCCAGTGCTTATCCTACATAGTAACACCAGCACTGCATATGATGGTTTAGACATACGAAAATATACTCAGCCTCACTTATTGTAAGACATAGGCAAATTAAAACTACAGTGACTGCTATTTTTTATTGAGATTCTGAAAACATCTTAAATGTTTCAAGATATATCCTATTAGAGGCTATGGATAAATAGCATCTTTGTAGGTTTCCAGTAATAATGAAAAGTATTACTAAATCTTTGGAGGAGCATATGCCAATTCTTAGAAAAATCACCTAAGAATTCAACCTGTGATTCAGAAATCCCATTTCTAGAAATGTATTCCAAGGGCACACTGTCAAAAATACGAAATGATGAATGCATAAATATTGATTTATTCTCTGCAGCATTACTGGTAATATTTAAAGCATTGGAACAACCCAAGTGTCCACAGGGAAATAGTTGAATAAACTATGGCATACACCTGTATTATGTTATTATTCAGTTACAAAAAGAAAACAAAATGTAGTCACTAAATGTTATATATAATTATTTGCATGACATATTGTCAAATGAAGCAAAGTAATATTCTTAAGAGACTATAACACATGCACTCTAGTATAAGAAAGAGCTATCTATAGATATGTGTTTTTATAAATTTATATTGACTGAAAGAAACAAGAGATAAAACTATACAAAATGTTTACTTATGAGAGGGGCCTCTTTGAATATTCTACTTGAATAAGTTTTATTCTGAACCATGCTGTAATAATAATTTAAAAAGTCAAAATTAGATCCCAAAGAAAAACTAATTAATTTTATACCCAATTTGTGACATAACTGCTTGTAATAATTTTGATGATGTTATAGCAGATCATTTTGATTATACATCCTGAGTGGGTTACATCCTACTTAGTGACCATTGTATTTCACCAAAATGTTTTCACACTCTCAATATATTGCAGCATATATCAAGACTTCATTTCTCCTACTGGCTGAGAAGTATTCCACTGTTTGAATACACCACATGTTGTTGTTTTTTATCCACTCATTCATTAATAGGCATTTAGGTGTTTTATAACTTTGGCTCCTTCAAATAGTGTTACAATGGAAACTAATGGACAAATTTCTGTATTAGTCTCAACTTTCAATTCATTTGAGTATACACCTAGGAGTGGAATTCCTGAGTCTTATGGATAGTGGATTGTGAGCTGGGCTGCTAATCACAAGGTCAGCAATTCGAAATACCAACCACTTTGAGAGAGAAAGCTGAGGATCCTGTAAGGATTTAGAGCCTCAGACACCCTATAAAGTGTAATAATGAGTCCGAACCAAGTCAGTGGCATACAATCACAACTGAGATAGTTTAGGGAGTTCTGATGTGATGCTGTAGGACAAGTACTGGACTCCTAACCTCAAGGTTGGTGATAGTCAAAGCCACCAGCTGCTCCTCGCAAACACTATACAGGGTCACTATGAGTCAGAACAAAATTGACAACACTTTACCTACAACAGCCACCACGTGACAGTTATACTTTTATTTTTTTAAGGAACCACCTAACGGTAATCCTCACAAGCATTTCCACCAGCAAGTGATAAGGATTTCAATTTCCCCTTAGCCTGGCTAAAATCTGCTATTTTCTACTTTCAATTTTTTTTGTCTTAGTCATCTTATTGTTAGTGAACTAGTATACCATTATGCTTTGATTTGTTATTTCTCTAACAGTAAATAATGTTGAACAAGACCAGTAAATATCACTATTATTCAAATTTATACACCAAATACTAAAGCCAATGTTAATGAAATTGAAGAATTCTAACAACTTCTGCATTCTGACATTGATTACACATTCAATTAATATGCATTGATAATTGCTGGTGATTGGAATGCAAAAGCTGGAAACAAAGAATAAGAATTAGTCATTGTAAAATATGGTCTTGGTAATAGAAATGACGCTGGAAATCTCATGATTGAATTTTGAAAACCTGGTGTGGTACTGTAGGATTAGCAACGGACTACAAACCACAAGGTCAGCAGTACAAAGCCACCAGTTGCTCCTCAGAAACTCTGTACAGGTTCTGTATGAGTCAGAACCAACTCGACAGCACTTAACAATGATTTACTCATTACAAATATATTTTTTGAACAATATGAAATGTGATTAGACACTTGGGCCTCTCAAGATGGAGTACACAGTAATCAAACTGATTCCATATGTGGGAAAAGACAGTGGAAAAACTTCATAATAGCAGCCAAAACAAAGCCAGACACTGACTGTGGAATATCGATTGCTCATATGCAAGTTCAGTCTCAATGAAATTGAATAAAATTAAATCAAGTTAACAAGAATAAAAATATAATCTTGAATATCCCTTATGCTCTGGCATTGTAGGATAAGTAGTAGATCACAAGCTTAGTTTCCACCACTCATCTGTCCATCTGTAATACTGTGGTAGCTTTCATGTTGGTGTGATTCTGGAATCTATGCTACTGGTAATGTAAATACCAGCAGGATCACCCATGGTAGACAGGTTTCAGATGAGCTTCCAGACTAAGACAGACTATGGAGGAGAAATGGACTACTTCTGAATATTTAGTAACAGAAAACCTTATGAATAGCAGTGGAACACTGTCAGCACCACAACATGGACTATTGCAACATGAAGAAAAGCACCAGATTATTGTCAGATATAGTTGGAAAATGAGCCACTCAGGTTGGAAGGCACTCAAAATATAACTGGGAAAGAGCTATCTCCTCAAAGTGGAGTTGACGATGATGATACAAATGGAGTAACACTTTTAGGACCTTCAACAGCTGATGGGGCACAACTCAATAAGGAAAAACAGCTGAGAACATCCATTAATAATTGGAACGTGGACTGTATGAAATATGCTTCAAAGGAAATTGGAAGTTGTCAAAAAATGAAATGGAATGCATAAAAATTGATATCCTAGGCATTAATGAACTAAAATGGACTGGTACTGGCCATTTTGAATCTGACAATCATATGATTTACGATGCCAGTAGTGACAAATAAAAGAGGAATGGCATCACATTCATCATCAAAAAAAAAAAAAAAACATTTCAAAAGGTACATTAAAGTACAACATTTTCTGTGATAATGTTAGGATAATATCCATAAACCTACAAGGTACAACAGTTAGTACATCTATTAGTCAAATTTGCACAGCAACCACTAAAGACAGTAATGATAAAATTGAAGAATTCTACCAACTACTTAAGTAAGAAATTGATCAAACATACAATGGAGATATATTGATAATTGCAGGCAAAGGTTGGAAACAAAGAGGGAGGGTCAGTAGTTGGAAAATATGGCCTTGGTGATAGAAACAATATTGGAGATCAGACGATAGAATTTTGCAAGACCAATGACTTCTTCATTGCAAATAGCTTTTTTAAACAACATAAAAGGCAACTATACGGAGAACAAACAAGATGTCGAATCAGGTGGAAGTACAGTAAACAACACAGAATACAGGACCAAGCAGGCTCAGGGGATGGTCCCAGAACTCTGAACCAAATATAAAGGAATATTTAGAAGGTTGGAAGACTTACAACTGGGGGAGTTTGTGGCAGAAGCAAGAAATCCATTGCTTTCTGGTTCGGGATGCTCAGCTGCTCCAGGAGCCACCATCTTGTGTGGGACCAAGTGGGGGAAGGATCGGAGCGGCCACAGATGCCTGACAAAGCCACGGAAATAGAGGTGCGGACATTCTTTTTCTTTTTTTTTGGTATCCTTTCCTTGCTCCTTTGCTGTCAGCATACCTCCATTCTGGTGACTATACAGGTGCCTGAGCTAGTGGGCACCCCAGCCCCACCCTCAGAGGGTTTTACTACTCATGCGCATAGATCTCCTCAAAATTTAAAGAGACAGAGACAGTTTCCACTTAAAGCCAAACGGCCACAGCCAGCCCTGAACTGTTTATAACTAGAAAAAAGCCTGAACGGGGATTGTGGATTGGGACAGGCAGACTAAAAAGGAAATAGCTGAAAATTAAATCCTAA
>NW_006408939.1:673654-675344 GCF_000296735.1 Chrysochloris asiatica | reverse complement strand
CGCCACGTTTTTCTTCATAGAACCCAGCTTCTCATATTATTTGCTCAGCATACAGGTTGAATAAGTATGGTGAAAGAACACAACCTTGTTGCACACCTTTCCCAATTTTAAAACATTCAGTGTTCCCATGGTCTGTTTGACAAACTGCTTCTTGGTCTAGGTACAGATTTCTCAGAAGTACAATTAAGGCCACAGATAGACCCTGAATATGCCCAAAAAACAGAAGCAGATGACCATATCTGCACATGTCCAGAAACGAGATAAAGCGACTGTGGAAAATGAGCTGGAAGTAGACCTACCCTCCATACTGGAAGATGGGCAGGCTTTGGAAATGCCTGAGAAGGAATTCAGAAAAATGATTATAAAATGTATCAAAACACGATCTAATGGAGTTGAGAGAAATAAAGAAGAAGTCAGGAAAGCATTACAGGAACAATCAAATAAGATAGATAGAGCATTGGAAACAATTCAAAACCTACAGAAAGAGGTCCAAACGATTAATAATAGAATATCAGAAATATACAATACACTGAAAGGGCAAAGGAGTAGAATTGAAGAGATAGAAGCCAGAAATAGTGAGCTAGAAGATAAATCTCTCAACACTACTAAGATACAAATAACAAAAAGAATTTAAAAATCTGAAGAAGGCCTAAGATTCATGTTGGACAACATGAGGAGGAATAACATAAGACTTATTGACATTCTAGAACAGGAACAATCATACAAGTCCACAGAGGAGACAGCTGAAGAGCTTCTGGAAGAAAATTTTCCTAACATCCTGAAAAACAAAAAGATAAGCATTCAAGAATTTCAATGAACCCCAGGATGGATAGACACTAAAAGACAATCACCAAGACATATAATAATCAAGCTCTCCAAAAGCGGAGCTAAGGACAGGATCTTGAAAGCAGCTAGAGAAAAGAGAAATATAACATACAAAGGCACGCAAATTAGATTAAGCTCAGATTTCTCAACAGAAACCATGCAGGCAAGTAGCAATGGGGAGACATATATAAAACACTGAAAGAAAAAATCTGCCACCCAAGAATCCTCTACCCAGCAAAGATGTCAATCAAATATGATGGTGCAATCAAAACATTCCAGGACAAACAGAAGCTAAGGGATTTTGCCAAAGCCAACCCTGCTATGAAAAACATCCTAAAGGAAGTTCTGTGGACTGAAAACCAACAAGAACACATAAAAACTACAGAACTACGTACATGGCAGCATCACCCTAAACTTAATCGACAAATGGAAGAGTCAAGAACAGAATAAAATTATAAGAACAGAGGATCTGGGAGGTCAGTCTATGATCAAAACAATTACAATGTTAAAGAAGGTAAACACAGAGGAATAGAGACCCTAGTGGTGGGAAGGTCAGGTAGATTACTGGATAAAATGTTGTTGTTGTCAGGTGCCATCGAGTTGGAACCGACTCATAGCGACCCCATGCACAGCAGAACGAAACAGTGTCCCATCCTAGGCCAACCTCACTACCGCTGCCACACTTGACGCCATCAATGATGCCACCTGGCTGATCCATCTCGTTGGGGATCTTTCTCTTTTTCTATGACCCTCCATCTTACCCAGTATGACATCCTTCTACAGTGACTGTTCTCTCCTGACAACATGTCCAAAGTATGAGAGATGAAGTTTAGCAATCTTGGCCTCCAAGGAGCACTCTGGCTGC
>NW_006408939.1:659850-663905 GCF_000296735.1 Chrysochloris asiatica | reverse complement strand
AGAATACACAGAAATCAAATTGACTACATCTGTGGAACAAGCTAGTGGAAAATCAGTAAAAAAAAAAAAAAGACCAGGGAAGACTATGGAACAGACCTTCAATTGCTCATATTCAAGTTCAAGCTAAAGTTAAAGAAATAAGTTCATAGAGCCAAAATATGTCCTTGCCCATATTCTACTTGAATTTAGAGATTATCTCAAGATCAGATATGACGAATCATCTTAAAGTGTCACACTAATACTATACTGTTTTTGTTAAGTGCCATTGAGTCGGTTCTGACTCATAATGAACCTGCATAGGGTTTCCAAGGAGAAGATGATGAGTTTGAACCCCCAACCTTGTGCTTCAAACTGACCTTGCAGTCCAATACATTATATAATACATGGAAAATAAATTTAATTTTAATGTAGGTGAAATTTCACTCCTAACACTTAATATTCATGCAATGTTGATGAAAATGTATTCATTAAGTATTAGAAATACAAAGTGTGCTGTCATACCAAATACATCAATACATAAAGGCAAAGGACAATAAAATATTAAAACTTTAATATTCACTCCAATTCTAAACTTAAGAACTGCTATACCATTTTATCAAATGAACCCTTTATTACAAGCATAGACTTACTTCAAACAAAATTATACTGTTCATTAAGAAACATCATGCCAATAAATCATAATTGTATCTAATTAAAAGAACGCCCTCTAGTATTCATTGTTTATGCTATCACTGTTGTCTTGCAAGATGAATTTCAAAACTGAGAACACTTTCTCAACACTCCTCTTAGCAGTTGGTTAAGCTAAAGCTACCATAGCAATTTCCTATAATTGAACATTGTAAATGGTTTTATTTCTCAAATACCAGAAGAGTTTATCTTATCTTTTTAATGTCATTTGATTTTACTATCATTTCTGAGTAAATCACTAAGTTTAATAGTATTAGAGCAAAAATCCATGGTTAGTGAATGACTCTGTTGTTAAATAATGCCTTAATTCTCTAAAATTTTATCTACAGTATCTTTTTATATACAGAGCTGTGTATCTTTTAATTCTTTCATTCTCAATTTCAGTAGGTGTATCTTACTGTCTTATGTTAACAGAGTATTAATTCCTAGTATTGACTAATTCAATCTCCTGGCAACATTACTATCAAAATAAACATTCAACGTTCTAGACTACTGCTAATTTTAGAGCTAAAACTAAAGGATAAGTATGGTATCATTTCACTAATATTTTCTGAGTTGAAATATTTTGACCAATTGAAGCAATGATTGCATTTAAAATTGTACAGAATTGTGAATATTCAAGTAGCCCAAAGGAATAATTGTTAACAATACCTGATTAATCCTTTGAATCAATAATTTTTTGCCTAATATTACCTTAAGCCTTCTGGAACTGCAAACTCATCTAATTTTTTTTTGTTTATTCAGAACACTTTTGACACCTTTTTCAATCTTGTTTGACTTCTTGCCTTTCATTACATTGTATTTATCCATAGGTTGATGCTTCAGATACTTCTTTAAGGTATCTGCATTTTCCCCAACCCTATCTCTGTACTGCCAATTTTACAAAACCCTTTTTTTTTTTCACAAAAGACTTAGTCTTTTCATACTTGAAAAAATTTCAACATGGGTCTAGTCTGGTTTGCACCATACTAGAATTCAAGAAATTAGAAATAAAATTTAAATTAGGGCATATATTATAGTTAATATATCACAATATAAGAAGACCTGGTGGTATAATGGATAATGCATTGAGCTGCAGACCTCAAGGTCATCAGCTCAAATGCACCAGCTGCTCCATGGGATAAAGAGTAGACTTTCTGTTCTTGTAAAGATTTACAGCCTCAGAAATCCTCTACAGGGTCTCTATGAGTTGAAATCAACTTGATAGTAGTGAGTTTCTGGGAATATGACACTATATTAAAACAATTCTTAGATTGTAATAACATATAAAATAATAACATATGTACACCTGGTGTAGTACTGTAGGATTCGTACTAGACTTTGAACAACAAGATTGGCAGTTCAAACCCACCAGCTGGTCCTCAGAAACTGTATACATGGTTACTATGAGTCAGATCCAACAAGACAGCTCTTAACAACAACTAAAAACAAGAGATAATATAAAGCATAAATACATCTGTAGAATGACATGTATCATCAGTATAATAAAAAATAAACACCAAAAACTGGAATATCTTTGATTTTACATTCACAGGTTTGCAGATTTCATCCATTTAAAGTATCACTTTATAGCATGCTGAGACATTTACCAGCAAGTTTGAAGAAAAATCTCACTTCATAGTAATGCCATCAAATTATTTTCAGTGAAAAAATGGTAATCACTCTTGAAATATTTTTTTCCCATTAGTTGTTAATGTTTGTCAATATTTAAATTTGTGAGATGAATATTAAATTTAAATATATAAGCACAAACTACATGTGTTAATGCATTGAAACTTAGTTAACACAATAATAGAATCATCAAAAATATACATTATTTGGTATTTATTGCATTTAAGCATCACACTTAAAAATGGGAATAATGTGAGCATAAAATATTTATACTCACCTGACTAATTTCTCTTTTCATGGAATTCCGTTCAGAATGCAATGCAGATTAACCAGCTTTTGCATATTTCTGTCAACAAGTACTCTGAATCACCAAGCATTTCTCATATCTTTGTTTGGCATATGTATGAGAAAGATTATGAACATAATGAAAATAACATACTCTGGCTGGCTTGTGAATTTCATTGAGGGCAGCCCTCATCACCTATCATGGGGCTGTGTGACATTGAATGCTGAACTAATGAAGAACTATTGGGCATGTATGGATACCAGATGCAAATCAAGCATCACTGAATCAATGAAATTCCTTACAAATAAAAAATTATGGTTGAACTGAAAGCAGTAAATAAACAACAACAACAACAAACAAAAAAGTTTCCATCTCAGTTCATGTTCAAAAACTTTTTATTTGATTGTTTTTTAAATTTGGATTTAGGTTTCAGTCTGGCCAAAATTTCAGTTTGTTTTTCCAACAGCGGTTTTCAATTCTGTTCTGGTTTGACACCTTGTTATTATGAGACCTCATTCACTTATTTTTGTCTTTTGTTCTTTGTGCTTTTGTTATTATAGTAAATAATCCATTGTTAAAAGCTAGGCATATCAATGTTGCTCCTGCAGTTCATTCTAAGAGGGTTATGGATATAGTTTGCACATATAGGTCCTTAATCCATTTTGAGTTTAATTTGGTGTATAGTTTGAGTATATATATATATATCCAGTTTCATCTTTCTGCATGTGGAAGTTCAAACTTATCAGTCACTCCTCAGAAACTCTATACAGAGTTAATACGAGTTGGACTTGACTCAGTGGCACTTGACATTTATTGAAGAGACTCTTTTTCCCCATCATATGGACTTTTCAAAAATCATTTGGCCATAGATGTGTAAGTTTAATTCTGAATTCTTAGTTCTGTTACATTAGTTTGTGTGTTTACTGTTATACCAATACCAGTCTGTTTTGATTACTATAATTGAATAACATATTTTTAAATCAGAAAGTTTAAAACCAAACTCTTACTTTGTTCTTCTCTTTAAACATAGCCTTAGTTTTACAGAACTTCTTGCCATTCCATATAAAGTTGAGGATTATTTTTTCCATTTCTGTAAAGAAGGCTGTTGGAATTTTCCGTGGGATTGTATGGAATCTATAGATCATTTTAGGTAGTACTGACATCATAACACAACATTAAGTCTTCCAATCCATAAACATAGGACATCTTTCCATTTATTTAAGTCTTTAAACATCTTTCCCTTTATTTAAGTCTGTAATCTTTTTCAGCAGTGTTTCATAATTTCCATTATACAAGTCTTTTTTAGATATATGCTTACTTTTATTTATTTATTTTGTTGGTTGCTATTTTACTGGACTAATTTTCCTAATTGCCTTTTCATATTTATCATCAGTAGTGTATAGACATATTATTTTTATCTGTTGACCTTATACTTTGTAACTTTGCTAAATTCTTCTATTAGCCTAAAAGA
>NW_006408939.1:657537-658775 GCF_000296735.1 Chrysochloris asiatica | reverse complement strand
GTTCCAACTCATAGAAACCCAGTATAGGATTTCTAAGGAATGACTTGTGACTGAACTGCAGATCGTGTGGTTTAAACCAAACTTGCAGTTCTGTGCTTACACATTTTGTTTATTTTTCTTTTTTGTTATTGTTGTTCTTTTGGTAGAGTTTCTAATACAATACTGAATGGAAGTGGTTAAAGGGGGTACCCTTGCCTAGCTTCCAGTATCAAGGGGGAATCTCAATCTTTGTCCACTAAGTATGTATTTGGTTATTTCGCATATATTCCCTGAATCATATAAAATAATTTATTTTCATTTTCAACCATCTTGAGGGTTTTCATCAAGAAAGGGTATTGAATTTCATCAACTGCTCTTCATGCATCAATAGATACGATTATAGAAATTATGTGGTTCTTTTTCTTTTTCTGTTGATAAAGATTGATTTCTAATGTGGAACCATCCATGAATTCTTTGAATAAATCTGACATGGTCATGATGTATCTGACTATTTTTATATTCCACTGGGATCTGTTCACTAGTATTTTGTTGAGGTCTTTTCTATCTCTGTTTATAAGGGATAGAGCCCTGTAGGATTTTTTGTTTTGTTTTCTCCTATGATGTTTTTGTCTTGCTTTTGTATGAAGCTTAATATTTGCTTCAGAGAATGAATTAGCAAGTATTCCTTCCTTCTATATCACTAAAAGAGTTAAAACAGGATCAGTACCAGTTATTTCCTACATGTCTGGTAAAAATTTTCAGTAAAGCCATCTGGTCTAGGACTTTTTTGTTATTGGGAGGTTTCTGATCATTGATAAAAATCTCCCTTTTTATGCAGTCTGTTGAGATTTTCTATTTCCTTATAAGTAATTTTAAGTGAGTTGTATACTTCTAAGAATTTGCTCATTTTTTCTGTGTTATCCTGTTCATTCCTGTATAGGTGTTCATGATATTCTGTCCTGCCATAACTTTTTTTCTATGAGGTTATAATGTCTCTATTTTCATTTCTTACTTTGCTTATTTGCATCTATTTATTTCTTTATCAATCTCACTAAAGGTTTGCCAGTTTTGTTATCTTTTCAAGAAATCGACTGCTGGTTTTCTTTTTTATTATTCTTTTTCTCTTTTCTATTTTTATTATATCTTCTCCTATCTTTGCCATTTCCTTTCTTCTGGTATGTTTAGGCTTAGTTTGTTCTTCTCTTTCTATTTCCTCTCATTGTAGAGTTAGGTTGTTGATTTGAGATATTCCTTCTTTT
>NW_006408939.1:655046-655675 GCF_000296735.1 Chrysochloris asiatica | reverse complement strand
TCTGGTAAGTTTGAACCATCAGCCTTGTGGTTCAAACTGACCTTTTTGTCTAGAACTTACCAACAGTGATATAAGTTGATACAAATTCTCAGAAACACTGACTTAACTGCTTCCATAAGTTTTGGTATGTTGAAATTTCATAATCATGTGAAAGAACAAATCAAAGGATTTCTCCTTTGATATATTGATAGTTCAATAGTGACTTGTTTGACTTTTATATGTTTGTTTTGTTTGTATGTTATTCTGTTATTCATTTCTATCTTTACTCCATCTAGGTCAGAGAAAATACTTTATATGAGTTAAATCATTTAAAATTTATTAAGACTTGTCTTGTACTGAATTATTCATGTGCACTAGAATAGTATATTGTGCTGGTGTTGGATGAAGTGCTCATATAGCTGTTAATCCTAGTCAGTTTGTGGTGTCATTTGGGTTGTCTGTGTCATTACTGGTCTTATTTTTAAATGTTCTCTCCAATATTGAAAATGATGTATTGAAGTTTTCAAATATTGTAGTACATTATCAGAACCAATTTGATGGCACTTAACAACAACAAATTTCTCTTCTATATCCACTGACTTTCCTTTTTATATGTAGGTGGTACAGTGCTGACTATATATACATATATA
>NW_006408939.1:653029-653946 GCF_000296735.1 Chrysochloris asiatica | reverse complement strand
CACTTTGTGCCTTTATCACCCCCTCATTTTAGGTAGCCAGTGTCTAAGTTTCCCGTCCCTATCTGCCCTATATAAAGAGGGCATAGTATTGATACTTTATGTGAACACTCCTTTTCTCGCTATTGGTATTTTGAGCTACCACCTCCATGAGTATAGGTCAAGTTCATAAAATTGTAGCAAATTACCCTAGATTACTTTATCAAATATTGTTCTTTCTTTTCTTCTTCTTTTTTTTTTTTTTAACTTCCTCTAGTAGAGTTCTGATTATCAAGCCATCAAGGCTAGGTGAAATTGGTACTCTCTGCAAGTTTGTGTGTTCTTGTGCATCTCCCTTCACTTCATATCAGCTAGATGCTTCACTCTCAGTTCTAACCCTCTGTGGCTAGATAAGTCCTTGTCCATGGGCTTAGGTGTACCAAAGTTTCAACACACTTTGGTCCAACCAGCACTTACTCTTCTCTCTCTCATCCCCAGGTCAACAGGAGTCTATGGAGTGTGGTTGAGCTCAGCCCATTTCTTCATTGCTGACTTTCCCCCTCTTCCACGTACCAGTAGACCAATATGGTCACCAGCAAGTCTGTATACCTGCTCATGTGTTCCCTTTGAGTTTCAGTCTTAGAGGGATTTTTGTCCTGAAAGGCCTTGATTGTTTGCCTTGATTGTTTTCTGGTGAACAACTTGACTATTGTTGTAGTAGCCAATCATAATGTTATTTTTGTTTTTGTTTTTGCCTGATGATCTTCCTTTGAAGATGTAAGTTCTGTTGCTCTAGTTGTTCCAGAATGGTTTGCTTGTCCTCTCCAGTGGGAATGTCCCACCTTAGAAGGTTCTGGATGGGGCTCAGGATTTCACCTAAGGTGGAATATACAGTTCAAAGGCTTCACAAGAGGCCTATTTTACTGGGCAAGTTGTAGAAC
>NW_006408939.1:642807-652263 GCF_000296735.1 Chrysochloris asiatica | reverse complement strand
TATCTACTCATGTTATGGCTCATATTTCTTGTGGGTCTATATCAAGTAGAGAAATTTCTGGAACATATGGTATTTCTATTTCCAACTTTCTGATGAAACAACATACTGCTTTCCAAAGTAGTCATTTTGCATTCCCACCAGCAATGTAAGATGGTACCAGTCTCTCCATATCCTCACATTCACTGGGATGAAACAAAGGGAGGAAAATTTTGGGGAAATTCATTTGCTGAAGAGGCACACCTAAAAATGAGGAGAAATAGCTTCAAACATCCATTAATAATCAGAACATAGAAAACACAAAATATGAGTCTAGGAAAATTGGAAATTGTCAAGAAGGAAAGGGAATTCATAAAGACCAACATTCTAGGCATTAGTGAGCTAAAATGAAGGTACTGGCCATTTTAACTCTGATAATTATATGGTTTACTATGCCAGAAATGACAAATTCAATGGGAATGGCATTACATCAAAAAGAGCATTTCTGGATGCATCCTGAAGTACAATCCTGTCTGTAATAAATAATATCCAGGCATCTTACAAGAAAGACCAATCAATACTGGTTATTCACATTTATGTATCAACCACTAAAGTTAGAGATGATGAATTTGAAGAGTTCTATCAACTTCTTCAGTCTGAAATAGATTAAACATGCAATCAAGATGTATTGATAATTAACAGTGATTGGAAGGATCAGTAGTTGGAAAATATGGTCTTGATGATAGAAATTATGCTACAGAACACATAATAGATTTTGTTAGACCAATAACTTTAATGCAAATAACTTTTCTGAGCAACATAAAAGATGATTATGTATATCAACCTCATCAGATGGAATATACAGGAATTAAATTGAGTATATCTGTGGGGAGAGACAAGGTAAAAGTTCCACGTCATCAGCCAAACAAGGACCAAGGGCCAACTGTGGAACCAGACCATCAATTGCTCCTATGTGATTTCAGTCTGAAACTACAAAAAATTAAAACAATTCCATGAGAGCCCAAATCTGAAACTACAAAAAATTAAAACAATTCCATGACAGCCAAAATATGACTTGAATTTACAGATTATCTCAAGAACAGATTTGATTCATAAGACACTAATAACTAAAGATCAGAATAGCTATGGGATGAAATCAAGATCATCATAGGAGAAGAAAGCAAAAGGTAATCAAAAAGGACAGGAAATCAATAAAAGACCAAAATTGATGCCAGAAGAGATTCTGAAACTTGTTCTCCAATATAGAGTTGCTAAAGTTAATGGAAAAAATGAGGAAATAAAAGAGCTGAACAGAACATTTGAAACAGCATCTAGGAAAGGCAAAAATAAGTATTATAATGAAATGTACAAACAAAAAAGGAAGAACATATTCAACATTTTTCAAGCTGAAAGATTTCATGAAAAAAGTCAAGCCTCAACTTACAGTATTGAAGTATTCCATGTGCAAAATATTGAATGATGCAGAAAACCTCAAAAGAAGATGGAAAAAGTTATACCAAGTCACTGCACCAAAAATAAATAGTCAATGTCAAATCATTTCAAAAGATAGTGTATGATAAAGAACTAGTGATATTGAAGGAAGAAGTCAAAGCTATACTGAAAGTATTAGTGAAAAATAATGTTATAGAAATTTATGGAATACAAATTAAAATCTTTCAACAAACTGATCCAGTACTGGAGGCAATCTCTCATCTATTCTAAGAATCTTGAAAGACAGCTTCCACCCAATTGGAAGAGGCGCATATTTGTGCCCATTCCAAAGACAGGTGATCCATTGGAATGTGGGAATCATTGAACAATATCATGAATTAATATCATAAACAAGTAAAATTTTGCTAATGATAATTTAATTTTTAAATGGCTGCAACTGTACATTGACAGGAAACTACAAGAAACTCAAGCTAGATTCAGAAGAGCACGTGGAACTAGGAATATCATTGCTGACATCAGCTGGATCTTGAAAGAAAGCTGAGCCTATAAGAGAGATGTTTACCTTTGTTTTATTGACTATGCAAAGGCTTTTGACTGTGTGAACTTTGACAAGCTAAGGATAACATTGGGAAGAATGGGTAATCCGAACTCTTGAGTAAACTACTGCTACATACAATTATGCGGGAGAAAGATGAGGCTTTCTGCTCCCGTAAAGATTTACAGCCTCAGAAACCCTGTACAGGTCACTATGATTCAGAACCGACTCCACGGCACATAACAACAACAACATACAATTATGGAGTTCTGTTGTGGTGCTGTGGGCTAATGCATCTGACCGCAAAGTAGTCTAAACTGCAAGGTCAGTGGTTTAAGCTCACCAGCTGCTCCTTGGAAACCCTTTACAGGGTCATTAATGGGTCTGAATCGACGCGAAGGCATATAAATCAACAACAACATACAATTATAAATCTCACAAAAGTTATACTAAGCAAAATAAATAAGCACAAAAATATGAACCATTTAACTGTTTATAAATTAGTAAGTAAAATAAGCAATCTATGGTGTTTAATATTAGAATAGTGGTTACAAGCAATTCCTGGGTTACAAACATCCAATCTGTAGACAACTCATACTAGCTGTGTAATGTCTTGCAAATTTCCTCTCACTCTGAAACAAATGAATCAACCCTTGTTGTTGTTGTTAGGTGCCGACAGATGACCCATAGTGACCCTGAACAGGGTTTCCCAGGCTGTAAATCTTTACCAGAACAGAAAGCCTCATCTTTCTTTGGCAGGGCAGCTGGTAGTTTCGAACTGCTGCCCTTGCGGTTTGCAGCCTGATTCGTAACCACTATGCTACCAGAGCTCCTTTCAAGCCCTACTTGCAACACATGTGTCCCCAAAATCACCTTTGCTTCTTGCATGTGCAGTTTTTAAATAATTGAAAAGGCCTCGAGTTTTTTCTTGCACTATGCAACAGTAATTTCTTTTCTAAAAATCAGCATGAGACTGGTCCCTATGAGGTAAGCTTAAAAACATCCCAAATGTTCAATTTTTCTGAAGTACTATTGTTGTTTTTTGTCAAGTGCAATCAAATTATTTCTGACTCATAACGACACTATAGGATATCCAAGGAACTGCTGGTGGTGTTGACACACTGACCTAGTGGTTATCAGTCCAGTGTTTATCCTATAGGGCCACACTAGGGCTCCTGAATTACTACGCTGTTGTTTTTGTTGCTGTTAAGTGCCATTGAGTCTATTCCAACTCAGCTACCTCCATAATTCCTGATGTCAAACACTACTCCTCCCCTCAGGATTCTCTCAAATGCTCCAGGGTTCCACAATCCACTGAAGCATCTTACACAACACAGAGACCCTCAAGAATAGAGCTCACATGGCTTTGGATTCTGGAAAGTCCCAAATCTTCTGTCCAGATGTCAGTATGGAGGATTCGCCTCACTCTTATGTAAAAAAGGGCTGTTGAATTGGAAACTGACAAGTCAGTTCTGCTTGGTGATTCATATCCCAAGAACCAGAGTTTAGATGAAGTGAGCTTCATTAGTCAAGCAAAGGATACAGCACAGTTACATCACTAAGATAGCTCATTTATTCTCATGCATGGAGTTCCAAGTTTTTATACTGAGAATTAATTCTGTTAACATCCACAGCTGAATCATGTCATCCTGTCAGCACCTTCTCCTATCTTCTCTTTCCCAGACCTATCAAGAAGAGTTGTTTGGTGGATATTACAAAGATAAAACTAGAAGAGACAAATAATTCACTACACCACAAACTGAAAATCCTTTGGCCTCAAGTGGATTCTCATTCATGGCAATCCTATAGGTTTAAGTACAACTCTTCCACTGTGCTCTCAAGGGTTTCTGGGTTTAGAAATCTATGAAAGCAGACTCCCTCACCTTTCTTTAGCAGAGCTTCTCGTGGGTTCAAATCTGTGTCTTTTAAGTTAGCAATTGAACCATTAACCCACTGCACTACCAGGATCTCTTTCTTACAGTAAAGTAAGGCTAAATGCGAATCAAGCTACCTGTTCTGATTTACTTACAAATTCAACTTAAAGAAATACTTAGAAACAGATTTTGTTTGTGACTGGGGACTGTTTGTACTTTGGTGAGGAGTATAGCAAAGGTGGCTTAGACACTTGAGTAAAATTTATATTTTTAACTTGATTATCTGCTACTTATAGAGCTAATTTGTGATAATCATATGATACCTATCATTTTTCCGCATTTCTAATTACATAAATACGTGTTAATGAAGACATTTTTAAAAATCAAGCAAAACTTACTTTTGCAGGGAAAATGCATGCTAAAAATGTTTTATTTTTTCAAAGGCTAGCTTACTGACTTCCTTTTACTATGCAACCTCCCTTGATTAGCTTCTTATTGGTGGTGGTGGTTATGTGCTGTGGACGTAATTCCGACTCATAGTGACGCTCTATAGGTTTCTAAGGCTGTAAATCTTTTCAGGAGCAGAAATCCTCATCTTTCTCCTGTGGAACCACTTGTAGTTTCAAACTGCTGACCGTGAGATCTGCAGCCCGACTCATAATCACTATGCTACCAGTGCTCCTTAGTTTTTTATTCAATGAGGAAATATTTAAGAATATGGTTGTCATTGTTAAGTTCCTTCCAGTCCTTTCCAACTCATGGCAGCCCTGCATAGGATTTCCATGGAACAACTAGTAAGTTTGAACCGCTGACTTTGCAGGTTACTGTTTATACTACAGCACCACACCAAGACTCCAAGAAAATGGTAGCTGCTGACTTTTTTATAGATGCTGAAACAATATTGTACACCTTGGTGGACACCTTGGTGTGGCACTGTATGAAAAGTACTGGATTGCTACCTGCAAGATTGGCTCTTTAAACCCAACAGACACACCTTAGAAACCGTATACAGGGTAGCTATGAGTCAGACCAATTTGACAGCACACAACAACAACAATTGGGTTTAGGTAGCAAAAGTAATTAGGACATGGAATTTGATGTATCTCTAGTATCACACTTGTCAAAAAGTTGAAGCTGGAAAAATATAAGTTGATATCCATATGAAAGATGTTGTTAAGTGCTATTGAATCAGTTCCAACTCATAGTGACACTGTGTAGGGTTTCTGAGGTGCAGCTGGTGGCTTTCAACTACCCATCTTGTGGCTAGATGTCCAGTGCTGATCCTACAGCACCACACTAGCAATCTAAGATGAACATAGTTTCAATGAAATAATGGCTGTTGAGTTCTTCAGTGAGCTAGAAGGTGATTCCAGATTTAGGGGATAGCAAGGTAGAGTCCTGGTGTGACACTGTGGATTAATGTGCCAGACTGCAAAGCCATTTGAACTGCAAGGTCGGCAGTTCAAGCTTACCACTTACTCCTTGGAAACCCTATACAGGGTTGCTATGGGTCGGAACCAAGTCGACGGCACTTAACTACAACAAGGTGATACAGATAAGGGAACAAGTAATTTAGTGACTTCAGCTTGCTGCACACAGGCATTTTTTCTTTAATTCCAGGGTTATTTTTCCTATATTCCCTAATAATTCACTTTTAGTTTTCTTTCCTTCCTTCATCCCCTCCTCTCTCTTTCTCTGTTTCTGTTACTTTCTTCCATTCTTCCTTATATCCTTATACATTTACTTGGTTTAAAGTTTATTGTTGTCTTTGTTAAGTGCTGTTGAATAGATTCTGACTCATAGTGACACTGTTGAGAGTTTCCAAGGCTTTAAATCTTTGCAGGAGCAGAAAGCTTCATTTTTCTTTCCAGTTAGAAAATTTAGGATTCCATAATTAAGGATGAGGATTGATGAAATAATCAAACTGATGACAGGCAGATAACATTAAAAAAAATAAATTAGTAATAGACATTTCCTTTTGAAGAATATTAAGCAAAGTATTAAAATACTATAAGAAATTATTAGTACCACTTATCATAAATTGGAGTCCTGCACTCGACCACGATTTTGGTTTGAACCACAAGATCAGCAGTTCAAACTCACCATCTGCTCCTTGGAAATCCTTAACAGGGTTGCTATGAGTCAGTACCAATTAAATGGCAATTAACAGCATCATAATTTGACTGTCACTCTCAAGAGTACCCACCAAAATTGCTTCCTATAGATATGTTAAAAAATTATTGCAATTTGACTACTGATAAAAAAAAATAGCATATATTTTTAGGGACATTGGAAAGATATCAGGGCCATTTTATAAAAGCATTCTTGAGACGCTAAGAATTTTTATTACTCAAATGTTATGAATTTCTAGAAAGGAAATTGAAAACATTTTCATATAGAGAGAAGCTGTAAATGTCTGTAATAAGGCAACTTTCATGCTTATATTATTTACATTCAAGCAGTTGATTACTTATGAACAAGGCCCACAATCACTTATGAACAAGATAAAAACATCACAATAGGTGTTTAATGCAATGTCTTTACTATTCCTAATGAAATTATTGACAGAAGGTGACAAAAAGGAAAATTTACAAGAAAATTGTGCAATTCTAAAGCATACTTTTTAGGAATCATCAAAAATGTTTCTTCTTTTAGGATTGTCTCTTAGCAGATTCTAAGAGAAATATTTGGGGATGGCAGGCAGTTAAAAAGAAACGCAAAAAATAAAGAAAAAGTTTTGTTGTTAATAGTTTTTCAGTTGATTCCAACTGTATGTGTTGTTGATGTTAAGTGTCGTTGAGTTGGTTCCTACCCTTAGGGACCATGTATAGGGTTTCTGAGGAGTGGCTGGTAAGCCCCAGCCGCAAACCTTGCCATTCAAACCACTTTGCAGTCCAGCGCATTAACCCGCAGCGCCACAGCAGAACTCCATTCATGTATATGTAATGGTAGGAAATGCTGAGTGTTACAGCCCCATCTTCACAATCATTGATATGTTTGAGTCTATTGCTGTGGCTATTGTGTTAATTCATCACATGGAGGTTTCCTTAAGTTTTTCTAACTTTTCAATTGTCTTTTCTAGGTATCTTTCTTTCCTGATTGCATGCCCAGTTTGTATTTCTTAAGTATGTTGTTGCTGTTGTTATGTGCCGTGGAGTCGGTTCCGACTCATAGCGACCCTGTACAGTATTTCCGAGGCTGTAAATCTTTACGGGAGCAGAAAGCCTCATCTTTCTCCCGCGGAACAGCTGGTAGTTTCGAACTGCTGACCTTGCCGCTCGCAGCCCAATTCGTAACCACTAGGCTACCAGAGCTCCTTTTCTTAAGTATAGGAAATGTATTTGGGAGGCCATTAGCCTTTTGGAGTTAAGGTAGTAGCTAATTGAGGCAGGAGAAGGGAAAAATAGCCAGTGTATTATCAGGTAGCTCAGTTACAATCTGGACATTGGGAGTTTAAGCAAAGTGGTTAATTCTAGGAGTTGCTGTTTTCTTGTTGTTAAGTGCTGACTCATAGTGACTCTGTATAGGGTTTCTGAAGAGTTATTGGTGGATTTGAACTTCCAACCTTGCACATCAAACCCACTTTGCAGTTAAGTGCTTATCCTACAGCACCATACCAGGACTCCAGAAGTTGCTATGGTAGATGGTGCTTTTTATGTGCCGTGGAGTCAATTCTGACTCATAGCCACCCTGTATAGGGTTTCCAAGGCTGTAAATCTTTATGGGAGCAGAAAGCCTCATCATTCTCCATGGAATGGCTGGTAGTTTTGAACTGCTGACCTTGAAGTTAGCAGCCCGACTCATAACTACTGTGCTACCAGAGCTCCTTAAGAGTTACTATAAAATATGTCTTTTAGTAACTTTAACCAAGGTATGAAAAAACTGATGTATTCATGCAACAAATCACTGCATATCATTGGTTAAGTACTGCTTCTGGGAATACTAAACCGCTGGTGCTTTGAGATACCTAGATAAACACCAAGAAAAGCCTACAGCAAAGAATCAGAGGTGATTGCAGTAACCAAACTTTAACATGCAGGGATGGATATTGAGGGTATATATGTGCAGGACACTAACAATGTATATTACAATTCACCTCACACACTACTTAGATACACTCACGTCCCATATTAAGACCCTTCTGTCCTCACATTGACTTTCTAAGATAGTGAAGAGGCACACTTAAAATAGGATTAGTTTATTAAGGTAAATTTCCTATTATTGCAAATTATCTTGAGATCACAAATGATATTTTTCACTTCCCTTCTGTACCATCTTCTATATGCCCCTCATCCTAGGCAGATATGCTTTCCTAATGGGACAACCCATATCTTCTTTCCTAATGTTCTAAGCCCCTACTTACTCTGCCCTGTAGTATCATTGCACGGGGTCATTGTGTGTTCATGATGTGAATATTCTTCCTTATTCCACTGAGTAGCAACAACCTTACTAAGGTAAAATACTCAGAAAATATGTGGTTTCCTTTTGCCTGTTGGCTTGTTGACATGTTGTTGTTGTTAGGTGCCATTGAGTCGGTGCTGACTCATAACAACCTAAGGACAGCAAAATGAACCACTGCCCTATCCTGAGCCAACCTCACTATTGTTGTCACGCTTGAGCCCATTGATTCTGCCACTTGGCCAATCCATCTCGCTGGGGATCTTCCTCTTTTTCTCTGACCCTCCACCTTTCCAAACATGAGATCCTTCTCCAGTGACAGGCCTCTCATGACAATATGTCCAAAGTATGAGAGATGAAGTTTGGCCATCTTGGCCTCCAAGGAGCATTCTGGCTGTACTTCTTCCAACACAGATCTGTTCACAGCCCATGACACTTTTAATATTCTCCACCAACACCATAACTCAAAAGCATCAATTCTTCTATGGTCTTCCTTATTCACTGTCCAACTTTCATATGCTTATGAGGTTATTGAAAATACCATGGCTTGGGACAGAACAAACAAGATGGTGGATCAGGTGGAAGTGCAGTACAGAGCTCTGCCAACAACAACACAGAATACCCGACTGAGCAGGCTCAGGGGATGGTCCCAGAATTCTGAACCACATAGAAGGGAATATTTGGAGGGTAGGAAGGCTTACAGCTGGGAGAATTTGTGGCAGAAGCAAGAAATCCATTGCTTTCTAGTTCGGGATGCTCAGCTGCTCCAGGAGCCACCATCTTGGGTGAGACCATGGGGATTGGGGGTGGAATGGATCAGAGTAGCCAAAAACGCCTGGCAGAACCACGGAGATAAGGTGTGGACATTCTTTTCTTTTGGTATCTGTTCATTCGTCCTTTGCTGTCTGAGCACTTCCATTCTGGTGACTATAGGGGTACCTGAGCTAGTGGACACCACAGTCCCACCCTCGAGGATTCTACTATACATGCACACAGATCTCCTCAAAATTTAAAGAGACAGTTTCCACTTAAAACCAAACGGCCACAGCTGGGCCTGACCTTTTTATAACTAGATAAAAAGCTTGAACGAAGATTGTGGAGCAGACAAAAGAGGAAATAGGCCAAAAATTAAATCCTAAGTTATGTCAAAACGACCAACAGTGGTATCTTGAAACTTCTCAGGAAGAAGAGTGAAAAGGGAAGCCCATTTCCTGATCACAT
>NW_006408939.1:640974-641707 GCF_000296735.1 Chrysochloris asiatica | reverse complement strand
CAACCCTGCTATGAAAAACATCCTAAAGGAAGTTCTGTGGACTGCGAACCAACAAGAACAGACAACGACTACAGAATGACGTACATGGCAGCATCAACCTGAACTCAGTCAACAATAGGAAGAATCAAGAACTGAATAAAATTATACGATCAGAGGATCTAGGAGGTCAGTCTATAATCAAAACAATTACAATGTGAAAGAAGGTAAACTCAGAGGAATAGAGATCTGGATGGTGGGATGGTCTGGTAGATTACTGGATAAAATAAGACTGTCTTAAATGGAGAGAAGAACTAATGGAGTATAAGGTAACCACAATGGGGTTGTGATGGGGTTTTAGTTTGGGTGTTGGGGAGGGCAATACAAGAAGCGGGGAGGAGGCAGAAGAACAAGATAGATATGGGAACACTGAGACAGGTTTACATGGCCTAGTGGGAGAGAGATAAATAGTGATGCATAGTCAATCTTGGAACAACAGGGCTCTGGAATACAGGGATCCAGGCATAGCTTGAAGAGGTTAAATAATACTAAAATCCTTGACTGCCTTACAAATATTAGTTTTCCTTGCCTACTATTGTAAAACAGACACTTGAGTGGTATAGAAAGGAATGTTGGGAAACATGATTAGAGAAAACTTGTAAGCCCACCTTCAGTCTATAACTGGTTGGTATACCTAAAAGGGGTTCTACAACTTGCCCAGTGAAATAGGCCTCATGCAAAGCCTTTACAGAGTATA
>NW_006408939.1:632991-640084 GCF_000296735.1 Chrysochloris asiatica | reverse complement strand
CACACTAAAAACCTTAAATTAAAAAAACCCCAAAAAACAAAAAACAACAACAACAAAATACCATGGCTTGGGTCAGGCACACCTTAGTCCTCAAGCTGACTGACTTCTTTGCTCCTCAACACTTTAAGACAGTCGTGTACAGCACATTTGCCTAATGAAATAAGTCATTTAATTTCTTGACTGTTGGTTTCATGAGTGTTGATCGTTGTTCCAAGAAGAATGAAGTCCTTGACAACTTCAATCTTTTCTCCATTGAAAAGAATGTTGTTTATTGGTCCAGTGGTGAAGATTTTTTGTTTTCTTTACCTTGAAATGCAATCCATACCAAAGGCTGTGCTCTTTGATCTTCATCAGTAAGTATTTTAAGTCCTCTTCACTATAAGCAAGCAAAGTTGTATCCTCTGCATATCGCAGGTTGTTAATGAGTCTTCCTGCAATCCTGATGCCATGTTTTTCTCCATAGAACCTAGCTTCTCAGATTATTTGCTCAGCCTGCAGGTTGAATAAGTATGGTGAAAGAATACAAGCCTGTCATACACCTTTCTTAATTTTAAACCATTTAGTATTCCCATGTTGACATGAGGACTTCAAAATAAACAGAAGTCAAACAAAACAAAAAAAACACACACTTTAGATTTGGCAAAATATCTATACTGTCCATTGGTAAAATATCCCATTGGAAAATAGCAGAGGTTAAATTTGTAGATTTGGAAAAATGTGGTCTTTTAACTGCTGCTGGCTAGTTATGTTTGTAGTCCTATTGAGATAAATTCAGAAATTAAGAATAATCATTTATAAGCTTTTATAGCATTTTAACAGAGGTATTTATCTCTTAAAATCTAACAAAAAATTGAAATTTTGATTTTGTTTTTTAAAAAGTCCTCTCCTAACCACCTTCCAAGACTAAGACTCAACAGAAATGCACACTCTGATTGGTGACCACACACATCACCGATGGGGGGAAGTGGGGTAAAAGTAGCAATGAAGCGGCAAGCTAAGCCCTACAATGTTCAGTGGACTTCTGTGGACCCAGTTGGGGACCTGGTTGGCAAGCAGTGTGAGGAGACCTGGGGACTCTTGGGTCCAGAGTCAGTGGCATGGCTACGGAGGACTCAAGAGGAGAGTGGAGCCACCGGCTGACAGGAAGAGAGGGCATGTGCACAGAAGCGCCCACACTTGCAGATGATACCCATGTGACCTGGACCGGATGACTGAATGATCGGAGCTCAACCAGGAGAAGAAAGAAGATGGGGAAAAGAAAAAAAAGAGTGAGCGGATACAATCTGATGAACTTGAACTATACCTATGGAGCAGCAACTCAAAAGAAGGAACAAATCCTTACAGCAAGAAACATTCCCACCTCCTCCACACACAGCGTGGACGGAGATGGGCAACTTGAACATTGGATACTCAAATGGGGAGGGGGGGACTACAAAGGCAAGAAGTGACTGGCTTACAAGCTTTCAAGAGGGCACCTAGTGCTAGGGAGCATGGAGGAAGGTAGAAACTCCAGTGGGTACAATTCAATCTGTCTGGGCGGAGCTGAAGTAAAGAAATACAGGTGGGTAACTCGTGATACTGTAGTGAATAATGCTTATCAGGACGGATTGTGAGGGTTGGAAATGCAAAGGTAGACATTTTGTAACAAGGAAGGGAGTGATTAATTCTCCAGGATAGGAGCGGAGACCTCTGGGACCATCAACGGAGAAGAGCCCAGAGCGGGACTCTACCCAGAGAGACAGAGATGCCTGAGATAGAGACAGAGACGATGACGTGGAGTGATGAAGCGGCTGGGGACTTTGGATCCAGAGAGGGAAAGGGACTGTGGGCCAAAAGCTGGGGGGGGGGGGGGGGGGGAAGTGTAGGGGGCAGATTTCTAGGATATACCCTTTGGTTGGTTGATGATGCATGGAGGGGATTGGAACCATGGCAATGAGATGATATACGATGAAATGAATGTAAAACTAAAACTAAAGTTCTCTCATGTAAACTATCATATAATTCACAATAAAACATTAAAAAAAAAAAAGCTTTCTCCTAGCAATTAATTTATTTTATATTTTCTTAATTATTTTTAATTAATAAATTGTAGTGGTAGTTATGTGCTGTAAAGTTGGTTTCTAGCCACTCTGTATAGGTTTCCCAAGGCTGTAAATCTTTACGGGAGCAGAAAGTCTCATCTTTCTCCCATGGAACCACAGGTTTGAACTGCTTATCTTGAGGCTAGCAGTCAGACGTGTAACATATTATTTATTAGTAAACAAAATTTTATTTTATTAAGTATTTGAAATTAAAACTAGTATTTGATACATTTGAAGTTAAAATTAAACAAGTTCCTTCAAAGCTGCCATTCCTACACTCCTCCCAGCAGGTGGTAGCAGGTGTAAATATGCTCTACTTCTGAGTATCTCATAGCAAAATTCCATACTCCATAGAAACAAGAGCAGTGCATTGGAACAAGATAGGGATATTTTTCCTGACTTTTTTTTTTTTTTTTTTTCATTTAAAATAATTGTGTTGACACCATCTTGCTCTACTGAGGACCTGTATCAATAAGGGTCACCCATAGCAGTCCTCATTCAACATCAGTTAGCATTATCATTTTAATAAGTGCTCGAAAAATTAGAGGTAAAATTTCTTATGATTAAAACTTTCAAAGCATTGGACACTTTGAATACAAAATAATTTTTATTTGTTTGAACACAATAATAGATGAGTAAAAGAATTATAATGGAATGTTGAGAAAGTCAATGATGAACAAAAACCTGTAAATAAGAAAAGATAATTGGTTACAGAAGAATTTGGGCAAGAATTTTTGCTCCCTGAAAATCTAGGCCTTGTTCCAGAAGGAGCTGAAAGGCCAAAAGAGCACACTGCATTGCTATTTTAGTATGGTAGGTTGTATGTAAAAAACCTTTAATACAAATTAAATAACAAAGTAAAATTAAAATTTAGCATCCAATTTTATTTTTAGAAGCTATAAGAAATGATAAGTAGTGTTCTTGGAAGGTAATACAAAATACCTTTAACTGACAATCCCAACATAGAAACTAACAGGTCACATTTTTATAATGAAAAATAAAACCCTAAAAGGATCTTGAGAGGCCAATATATGTTCAAGTCGAGAATTTGTTCTTTGTGTAATTATCTAGAATTAGCTAAAGTGGAGGTGCCACAAATCTTGTTCTAACGTAAATGGGACAAGGACAATGAGATCACCTACAGCATGTTTTCTTAATCCAGAGGAAGGCATAACTCTTAGAGAGACTGTTTTAAAACAAATTATTGACTTTGGTCATCAGAGACACTTGCAGAGCAAGAATTTGCTATACAATAAAATTTTTTCTTTCTTTTTAAAATTTCAACTGAATTTCCCAAAAGATTGATGCTTGACTTTTAAATTTTTACATTATCTTCCTTAGCACAAAATTAGAATATAATTTAATGAATATATTGCTTTATTTCTATTAAAATGCTTTTGAAATATATAAACATGTGATTAAGTGCCATGATGTCAGTTCTGACAATGACCCTGTATAGGGTTTCCAAGGAGTGACTGGTCAGGTTGGGCTACTTAACTTGTGGTTAGCAGTCCACTGCTTATCCTAAAGCACCACAAAAATATATCCCATGGATTTGTTCTATTGAATTCCTTGCCTGAAATTTCTATTTTAGATAGTTATATTGCTTATTTAAAAATTTTTTAAAGTTATCAACCTCATAGATTGCTTTTTGTAGAAACATATGCAACTTGAGAGAGAATTTTAATAAGTATTCAGGAACTACATACTTTTCTGTTGGATAAGTGAAGGTTTCAGAGTAAGTTAAAAAGAAGAGACATGACCATTCCGTGTCATTAACTAGTATAAGTTATTTTAAGCATCTCAGGATGAGAGTATCTTTCTGGAATCAATGTAATGATAGTATTTAATTTTATGGAGATCATGCAATGTGATCTGTTCCTGTATCTGGAGTGGATATTTCTCATTTCCTGATAGCTGTTCCACAATAAATACAAATTTAAGCTCATAGTCTCTCATCAGAGCTGAGTATTAGTTTTATACATTATGAGATGGTGAATTTGTTGGGGTTGGACTTAGGAAAAGAATTAAAACAATACATAATTTAAAGCAAAATGATTTACTGAATAGTTGCAGTATCTTACAGAATTTATTGGCAAGCTGAACAAAAACAGCCTCTAATTGAGCAATTGGAATAGCTCAATTAGAGGCTTACCTTCGGATAAGAACTCAACCTTAAGGATGGTTTGAACTGCAAGGCTGGTTGTTCGAATTCACCAGCTACTCCTCAGAAACCTATGGTGATGGCTGTGGTTATGTGTGGTTATGGTTGTGACTCATAGCCACCCTGTATAGAGTTTCCGAGGCTGTAAACTTTATGGGAGCAGAAAGCCTCATCTTTCTCCTGTGGAAAACTTAGAAGTTTCTAACTGCTGCTAACTTGTAAGCACTATGCTACCAGAGCTCCTTCAGAAACTCTACACAGGGTCACTATGAATCGGAGCTAACTTGAGGGCACACAACAACAATTGAGCTATCAGGAATGACTATAGAGTCCCACGTAAGAACTAGGATTTAAGAAGATCATTTCTTACTACCAGGAATGCATCTGACCAGGAAAATGACGTAACCAGGAGATGAATGCATAAAAGCTAAGCATGACTCTATATTATATTGATTATGTATATATAACATATAACATAACTGTTGTTGGCTGTCTGGAGTCTGTCCCTGGCTCATGATGACCCCATGCACATTGGAATGTGCATGTCTTGCCCATTCCATGATTAGGTACAGTTGAACCATTATGATCCATAGGGTTTTTAATGGCTAATTTTTAGAAGTAGAACTGCAGGCATTTTATCCTAGTCTGTCCTAGTCTGAAAGCTCTGCTTAAACCTGTTTAACATAGCAACACTCAGGCTTCCACTGACAGACTGACAGATGGCTATGCATAAGGTATACTGACTGGGAATAGGTATATTTCAGTCTACTGCAAGGAAGGCAAAAATTTCAGCAGTGAGCCGTGGCTGCTAATATTATAATATTATCACCAATAAAATCGACCATAAAAAAAACAAACAAAAAAAACCAGAAAACTGAGTCTGTCTCCATTACATCTTTAAAATGTACACAACATCTAAATGTTGGAAGTTGTAAATGTACATGCAAGAGTAAGTAAAAAAACAACAACCATGCTACTAGTGTTCCGTTTCAGACATGCAAGTGTTTATTCCTGACAAAACATGTTTTATCATGTCTCTGTTATAAGTGAAGGACTTCAGACAACTTCTTTTAGGAATACCATTGTCTTAATCTCCTAAAGTTACTTTCTAAAAATGGTCTAATCCAAATAATGGTTTCTAAGAGGATCTGCTGAGACAGTTATATTCAAGGCAGATAAGTTGGTTCAGAAGTATTTGGATAACTGTTTGTGGGATTCCAAAGCAATAATCTTGATAGATTTTCTCAAAGGACACAGGATGATCCAAGGGACTTATTAGAAGGAAGTATTGAGAAAATTGAAAACTGCATTAACGAGAAAAAGGGCAGGAAAATCACACTGAGTATTTTTTTCCCCCAGCATGACAATGCACTTGATAATTATTTGAAGATAACAAGGGCTGTCCTATGAGAATTTCCACTAGAAATATTATACTCCCAATCTTATTCCTTCAGATTTTTTTTGTTTAAATTTTTTTTTAAATTAAATACACAATTTTAGTCTCTTCAGGATAACAAAATGGTTGTTTTGCTGTGGTGTTGTTGTTAGGTTCCCGTCAAGGCAATTCTGACTCATAGCGACCTTGTATACAACTGAATGAAACACTGCCTGGCCCAGTAAGTGCCTCATAATCATTGTTATGTTGCAGCCCACTGCTGCTGCCATTGTGCCAATCCATCTGATCTGGGGTCTTCCTCATTCTTCCATTTGCCTTAGCATCTCTAAGCTGGCTAACAACTTTCAGAGTCTGTTTTGACATCATCTTGACCTTTTCCTCCTTTCTTGGCTTCTTAATGCCCTTTTGCTTTCTTCCTATATGATGTTCTTGATGTCATACCAGAACTCCTCTGGTCTTCAGTCATTAGTGTCTAATGCATCAAATCTCTTCTTGATGTGATATTTAAATTCAGGTGAAATATATTCAAAGTCATATTTTGGCTCTTGTGTACTTGTTTTAATTTTCTTCCCCTTCAGCCTGACCTTGCATATGAGCAATTGATGCTCTGTTCCGTAGTCTTCTCCTGGTCTGGTTTTGACTGATGTCTTCCCACAGATGTAGTTAATTTGATTTCCATGAATTCCATCTGTGATTTCCATGTGTATTGACATATTTTATGTTATTTTAAAAAAGGTATTTGCAATGAAGAAGTCATTGGTCGTGCAATATTTTGTCATGGGATCCCCAACATCATTCAATCAAGATCATATTTTCCAACTACTGATCCTTCCTTTTTGTTACCAAACTTTTAATTATAATTATCAGTGATTATCAATATATCTTTATAGTGTGTTTGATCAACTTCAGGCTATAGAATTTGGTAGAATTATTAATTTTGTCATCATTGGCTTTAATGTTTGGTACATAAATTTGAATAGTAGTGATATTTACTGTTTGTCTTTGTAGGTTTATGAATTTTCTATGACAGACAGCATTATATTTCAAGACAGATCTTGTAATGTTCTTTTTGATAATGAATGAGATTCTTCATAGTAAACCAATCCCCATGTAGTAAACCATATGATTGTCAGATTCAATATGGTCAATACCAGTCCATTTCAACTCACTAATGCCTAGGACATAGATCTTTATGGGTTCCATTTCATTTTTGACATCTTCCAATTTTTCTAGTTTCATACATCATATATTCCATGTTCTGATTATTAATATATATTTATTGATGTCTCTCCTCACTTTGCTTGCTGAAAGTGAAGAGGACTTAAAATATTTACTGATGAAGATCAAAGAGCACAGCCTTACATATGGATTACAACTCAATGTAAAGAAAACAAAAATCCTCACCACTGGAGTAATAAACAGCATTCTTATCAATAGAGAAGAGATTGAGGT
>NW_006408939.1:621683-632501 GCF_000296735.1 Chrysochloris asiatica | reverse complement strand
CATCAAGTTTGGTGGCGGTAGTGAGGTTGGCCCAGGATCGGACATTGTTTCGTTCTGCTGTGCATGGGGTCGCTATGAGTTGGTTCCAACTCAATGGCACCTGACAACAACAACAACTCCTCATTTTGAGTTGTGTCCCAACAGCAAATGGAGGTCCCAAAAGCTTTACTCTAATCATACCATCACAGTCAACTCTACTTATGGGAGTCAGCTCTTCCCTAGTCATATTTAAGTGACTTCCAACTTGAGGGACTCATATATTGGCATTATATCTGACAATATTCTGGTGCTATTTATCATGGTTCAATATTCAATATTCTGATTCAATCTGACAGTGTTGTATTCATAAGGTTCCCCGTAGTTTAACATTCATAAGTAATCCGCCTCTCCTTCTTCTTAGTCTGTTTTAATCTGGAAGCTCACTTGAAACCTATCCAACACCAACATGAATGTACCTTGCTTGTCATTTAAATTCCAGTGGCACAGCTTCCAACATCACAGCAATACACAAGCCACCACAGTATGAAAAACTAACAGACAAGTGGTAGGTAAAGGATACTGAGACTCTTTTGAGTTTTTTTGTTTTGTTTTGTTTTGATGGTGGTATTTATTGGTGATAAAATTTATAATATTGTGTATTATTATAATATAGACAATCATATTTCACTGGAAAAATTCTTGCCTTCCATGCAGTAGACTAGGGTACAATTTTCAGTCAGTATAGCACATGGATAGCAATCAGTCAATCTATCAGTAAAGTGCAGAGATAGAGAAACTCTGCCATCAGATGTGTATAGAGCTAGATGGAGGATTTGTCAAAAATACAATAGTTTCATATTTTGGTAATTTTGGTTAATAAGGGTTTCCATGATTTTTTACTAATAACTTTTATTTTACCCTCGTATGTTAGGAGTGTAAGATATATTCTGAAGTATAGATGTATGTATGAAAAGGGGACTGGAATGAATGTGAAGTTTTATTTAATTCTGACACACATGAGTTAAAAGGGCATGTTATATATCCATCATTCTTTGTAACAGTAAAAATGATACATTAAAAATGCATTTGTACTAGAAGTAAACAAACATATTGTTAAATAATTCTTTAGTTCCATTTTTTCCTTTGAAATGAAATTTAAAACATTACTCTGAGAATCAACAAAATCCTCAGTAGATGTACAAAACTTGCTGCAAAAGAATAAACAATATGTTAATTATGATAGCAAATCATGAACAGATTCAAAGGTTTTCAAACACTTGGGAACAGAACTAGCAATTAAAAGCAGATCACAGGAAATTAGAAACAGTAAGGAAAAGCAGAGATGTATACGGGAAAACAAAACAAAAGACTTATTGAAACAATTTAAAATATTATTTTGAAATTATAGGAAGCTTCAATACTGATAACAATAAAATAATGGAATAAGCTGATCTACAAGTTAGTTAAGTACTATATGTCTAGTCTATTGAAAAGACACCAAAGAAAATCTAACATACATGATGTGGGGCTGCAGGATAATACGATAGACTGCAAGGTTGGTTTGAACCACAGGGTAGAAGTTCAAACTCACCAGCCAATTCTCAGAAACCCTATATAGGATTACTATGAGTCAGAACCAACTCAATGTCACTTAACAACAACAAACAAGATTATACGTTCAAGAGAAAAAAATATCAGTTTGAGGACGAAAGTACATGAGACCCAAGGTATTTTCAATAGCTTCATGTGCCTATGAAAGATGGACAATGAATTAGGAAGAACTTAGAAAAAATGATGTGTTGAATCATTGAGATGCTGAGGACCCGTGTCATGGACGAAAATCCAACACGATGGCCGCTCTCAGGCTTGCTAACCAGGGACCCTGACAGCTCAAGGAAGTAACCTCCGGACGTCCCGGGTTCATTGGCTTTTATGAACTCACTGTTGGGTTAGCTCTGTATAATATTCTTTAGTCCTATTAATTCATTCTATGCTTCGAACTCCAGTAATTGTAGTTTCTGAGAAAATGGTTTCTTATGTGCCTCTCTCAATGTCTCCACTGTATTGGCAGTGCTTAAGGTTCTGGGAACAAATCTCTCTGAGGAACAAACTCTGGCCACCAGGCAAGTGCGTCCAAACTGTTCTTTATCAAATTATTCAGTTATGTTTGATATTAACTTAATACATGAGCCCTTGATACCCATGGACAAATATTAAAACAAAAACCGCTCCTAAAGCCGAGACTGTAAAAAGTTCCAAAGGCAAGTTTGCTGGGAAGCTCTGGAGACAAGCTGCCCAAGGAATTAACTCAGAGTAGATTGGTGAATTCCGGGGCTTTGTCCAAAGAATAATAGTTGTCAGCCGTCTTAAATTGCTCCCAGGTGCAGACCATTGACCTAGGCGTCTTTCTTCCTCAGTCTTTCTTCCTCCTGCAAGCCTCGGCCAGGTAGCCAAAACAGCTGGACTCCTTTCAGACCTTTTGCATCCTTTTCTCACTGAAGCTTAGGTGCTATAGGTATGTTAATTAAGCTTGAGAAACCGAGTTGCTGCCTTGGGATTCGAACCTGAAAAGTACTATATAACAATTTGCTTGAATTTCTGGAAAATCAAGGATGTTAGATTATCAAGACAAGTTGTGATGTATGTTTTAGAATTTGATTCCTGTAAATCATGGTGTCCTGTTTTGAACGATTAATCATATTTCACTTCTGTACCCTGTCTTAATAATCCCCGCCTTCCTTTGTGTAAAGCTCCTCTCCGAAATAAAAAGGAGGTGCAGACCGAAGCCCACATGCGTTATGGCTTGCAGGGCATGCATTACAGGCAGGCATTGCAGTTGGTAAGGCATTGCATACTGCCTGCCTAGCCATGATGTTCACAATGCAGGATCTGTCTGACACCAGTGTCGCATCCACTGTGGTCTCGGAGTGTCTTCTTGTCTCTCTTGTTGTGCCTTTGTGTGTACTCTTTATCTGTCTCTGTCGCCGCCAGATCTCCCAACTTCGTGAACCAAACTCTCATGTTGAGGCCGGTTCTCGACAATGATGCATTTAAAGTAAAGAGCTGGATGAGAATACTGAAAGTATCATAGACTTCCAGAAGATCAAACAAATCCATGTTGGAAGAAATATAGCCAGAATGCTCCATAGAAGCCAGGATGGCTAGACTTCATTATCTCTCATACTTGACATATGTTATCAGGAGAGACCAGTCTCTGAAGGAGGACATTATGCTTGGTAGACTGGAGGGTCAGCAAAAATAAGACCCATAATGTGATTAATTGGCACAGTAGAAGCAGCAATGGGCTTACATGTAACAATGATTGTGAGGATGGCACAACCCTGGGCAGTGTTTGATTCCGTTGTACACAGGGTTGCTATGAGTCAGAGCTACTTTAAGGTACCTAACAACAAAATTATAAGATGATATTACTTACAATATTTAATTTAATAATAATTGATTTTGCTTTAATTAAATTATAAGAATTAATTCAATCATAATCATTGGTATTCATGGTTCTTTGGACACAAATCTATTTTACTTTTAAATAATACCAGAATTGCACTCCCAGAAGCAGCATTTCCTATTTTCTGGAAAAACACCATGAAGACTCAAAGCAACTTAAAATACTCCAGAAATTCTTAAGCACAACTAAAAATCAAAATTTACTCTGTAGGTTCAAAATCACGGCAGCAGATACAGATGGTACTCTTGGAACCCTGAGCAGCTAAAATAAGGATGAAGAATTCCATTGGACACTGAATGGAAGGGGAAACCAGATGAGAACAAGGAGACATAAGGACTGTGGATCCCCTGCCATCCAGCTTGGCACAATGTGGCCATCTGCAGCCCCAAAATATTGTTCCCAGGTGAGGAACACTGGAAGGCAACTTCACAGAATCCTCATAGTGGACAGAGATAGAGTATAAACAAATCTGGTGTGAAGCAAGGTGAGCAGAATATGATCTAAATTTAAGAAAGGAAACTGCAGGAAGGTGAACTAGAGCTCTAGGGATCCAGGCAACCACAGAGCAAGGAGAAAGTCAGAAAATAGGGAGAGAGCTCCAAACCAGTGTTGGTTCCTGGTCATTTGGGTTGAGGATTCATGCAGAGGGGAGGATACCTGGAGTGATAGCCGGTTTCATGGAGTGGTAACTGGCTTCAGACAGCCCCTCTCCATTGTACTGGGTCAGGTCAAAGCCCTGTTTGCAAGCTACATTTGCCAAGGAGAGCACTGATGGCCACATTGGCAAGTAACAACTAGAGGAATGCACTCCCCTGCCTCCCTTTACCATCCTGGTAAGCAGAGAGTAGTGCCCTACCCTTACCCACTCAGAGACCTCTGATGCCTCCCACACTGTCACTCTGAATTAACAGCAGCAGCAAGCATATCCAATCTACCCCTTCCTGATGCCCACTGGCAGTCTCTTACCCCTGGTGGCTGGTGGCTGGTGGCTGGTGACATACCTTCCAATGAATTGTGTCCCCCAACCTATCTCTCACCTGCTTCTATGCCTTTTCCCTGTGATTAGCAGTGTGTGTTCCCGTGGATCAAATATCATTCACCCCCTCTCCCACTTCACCATAAATTGGCGGTGTACATTCATATCAGACACTGCTCTACTGCCCTGACAGTAAGCAGCATGTGCTAAAAGGACTGGCAATTGGCCACCCAGTAGGAAATATAGTGTACTATGACTCAGTTCAATTGTGTAGATCATGACAAGCTATGGACAACATTGAGAATTATGAGTATTCCAGAACACTTAATTGTACTCGTGAGGAATCTGTACCTGGACCAAGAAGCAGTTGTTCGAACAGAACACGGGAACACTGAATGTTTTAAAATTAAGAAAGGTGTGCGACAAGGTTGTATTCGCTCATCATACTTATTCAACCTGTATGCTGAGCAAATAATACGAGAAGCTGGGTTCTATGAAGAAAAACGTGGCATCAGGATTGAAGGAAGACTCATTAACAACCTGCAATATGCAGATGATGCAACCTTGCTTGCTGAAAGTGAAGAGGACTTAAAACATTTACTGATGAAGATCAAAGGGCACAGCCTTTGGTATGGATTACATCTCAATGTGAAGAAAACAAAAATCCTCACCACTGGACCAATAAACATTTTTATCAATGGAGAAAAGATTGAAGTTGTCAAGGACTTCATTCTTCTTGGATCAACTAGTAACACTCGCGGAAGCAACAGTCAAGAAATCAGACAACGTATTGCATTAGGCAAATCTGCTGCACAGGAACTTTTTTAAAGTGTTGAAGATCAAAGATATCAGCTTGAGGACTAAGGTGCGCCTGACCCAAGCCGTGGTATTTTCAATAACCTCATATGCATGCAAAAGCTGGACAGTGAATAAGGAAGATCCTAGAAGAATTGATGCCTTTGAATTGTGGTGTTGGAGGAGAATACTAAAAGTGCCATGGGCTGCCAAAAGAACTGATAGATTTGTTTTAGAAAAAGGGCAACCTGAGTGCTCCTTAGAGGTCAAGATAGCCAAACTTTGTCTCTCATACTTTGGACATATTGTCAGGAGGGAACAGTAACTGGAGAAGGATATCACGTTTGGTAAGATGGAGGGTCAGAGAAAAAGAGGAAGACCCCCAACGACATGGATTGGCCAGGTGGCAGCATTGATGAACTCAAGTGTGGCAACAGTAGTGAGGTTGGCCCAGGATCGAACATTGTTTTGATCTGCTGTGCATAAGGTTGCTATGAGTCAGTGCCTACTCAATGGCACCTAACAACAACAACAATGACTCAATCAACAGGCAAATGGAAGCATGCTCCCAACTTACCTGCCCTTCCCTACTGTCCCACTGCCCCCTTATGTACCAATTGCCTGGTGACCAGAGGTGCATGTCTTTTCCCCTTTCCCTCCTACCCTGGCAGCCAGTGGTGTGTGCTTCAGTGGTGCCTATACAGAAATCAGGCATCCATATACCCTCATCCTGAGACCACCTGGAAATTGGTGAAGAGCAACCACAATGCCTGTAATCTGGTGACTCAAGAGTGTGCCCTGCACCCACACCTAGTAACCAGATTTCCAAGAACATCACCCAAGAAGTAGCACTAAATACATACTGATTGGTTCACCTGCACAGCTGCTAATGATGAACAGGAGTTCCTAGTGTCTTTATTCAACATCTGTCAGGTTGCAATGTCACACATCCCATACCCAGACAGCCTGCTCATGCCGTGGTAGACAGACCATCTGCTCATGCACTAAAACAACTTGATCTCCCCACTACATACCAAAATGTCAATTCATGCATGCATGGAAAGCCTGTTTGGAAAGCACTCCCTCACAGAGACTATGGGCCTCCCTGGCCATCAGAAGGAGCACTAATTGCTGATATCACCTGGAAGGACAGTAAGGTACACTGCCAGTTAGTATCCCACCCATTCAGTGACAGGTGGTGAATAAGTTCATTCTGCAAGTTTAGGAACCAACAAAGCACACCTGTCCTGCCTACCCAGGTATTATAAAACATAACAACAAAAACAACAACCCAAGATACCTTAAGCAAATGACCAAAATGAAGAGCCAGAAAGGCTTTTTATCTGATAAAGAATTTAAAATATTTATGTATAGCATCCTAAAAGACATCAAGGAAAATGCAGAGAAACCTCTAGAAAATTTCAGAAAACCACCAGAAGAACAAAATGACAAAATTAACAATTAGAAAATATATTAGAACAACAACAAGAAATCAAAAAGATTAATAATAAAACATCAAAAATTCAATGAAAGGGAATAGAAGTAGAATTAAATCAATGGAAGACAGAATCAATAAAATAGAGCACTCATTTCTAGCTGCTCTTACAATTCTCTGTCTTTGATTTTGGAACATTTGATAATGCTATTGTCTTGGTGACTTTTTCTTTTAGTGATTTAAATTTTATTGTGTGTTTAGGTTCTTGTTTTTCATGTACCATATCCTCACTCATTTATTTATTTAAAAGTCTTTATTGTGAATTGATTTATTGTAGAAAAACTAATATTTATGTGGGACATCATCCAGAGGCATAATCTGCATGAGACTGGAATTTCAGAACATGAAGAAAATGTTTTTAAAAGGCACAAAGAATGTTTGAAGATTTTTAGGAAGTGGTGTGGTGCTGTGGGTTAATGCACCAGACTGCAGAGCCATTTGAACTGCAAGGTTGGCAGTTCAAGCTTACCAGCTGCTCCTTGGAAACCCTATACAGGGTCACTGTGGGTAGGAACCAACTCGATGGTACTTAACAGCAACAACAATTTTCCTAATATTATGCAAGAAAAGACAGTTTCCATCAAAGGAGTTCAAAAAACCCATACAGTATAGCCCCCAAAATAAAGTCACCAAGATAAGATTTTATGATTCAATAGTGAGTAATTGTTATCAAGATTAATTGCAAATGTCACAAATGCAATTGTAGAAGATGTGTAAACTGAAAGGAGAGAGAATCTTTCATTTCAGGAACAGAGTACCCTATGACCAACAAGAGAGAAGCGCATGAGTGGAGATTGAGATTCTAACCAGAAAAGTAATGATAGCATAGTCAATGGCATAGAGAAGTAGAGCAGTTGAGGACTCTAGGCCCATGGTCTGAGAAAGGATTTGTGCCTATGGGCAGGAGGCTGGCTTGCAAAACATGCCCTTTGGACATGGAAATGAATATATATTTTTTACTTGCCTGTGTACATTAAAAAACAGGGGTGAAATAGAGGTAATTACTGTTAACTGATGGTGCATGGAGGGGATTGTATTAATTGCAATGAAACAAATGATGATTTGTTAAAATCATACTTTGTTCTGATTTCATAACAAAGTATTGACATAATCTGCCTTGTAAACCTTCACTTAATTCACAATAAATACTTTTACATAAATAAATAAGCTAAGATATGGAACGGGTAAAACAGGAACTTCAACACACAGTTAAATTTAAATCACTAAAAGAAAAAAAAAGTCACCAAGATAATAGCATTATCAAACTTTCCAAAATCAAAGACAAAGAATTATAAGAGCAGCTGAGAAAAAAGGAAATATCACATACAGAAGAAAACCAATAAGATTGAGACTATGCTCTGATTTATTGACAAAATCAATGAAGACAGGAAGACAATGAATTATATATGCAAAAGCTTGAAAAAATAATTGAATCATATAATCAGCAATATTGTCTCTAAATGTAACAGTAACACTGGGACATTCCCAGAAAAACAGAAGTTAATGGAGTTTTTTAAACCAAACCAACTTTACAAGAAATGTTTGAAGGAGTCCTTTGGACAGAGAATCAGTGATATCAAACCACAATCTGAGATTAAAACATGTAACAGGATCACCTAGCTATGAATGTAAACAAATGAATTTCATAACCAAAATAAAGTCATAAAACTGTAAACAGGGAACCAGGGATATCACATTGTAAACAACAACACCTTCAAAAATTGGGAAAACACCTTCAAAAGACTGGTAGTCATAGAACTTCCATATTGGTAGGGACTTAAGATGATGAAAGAAAAAAACATAGACTGTGTTAAACTTTGGAAGGTTAAGGTAAATATCAGAGTAATCATAAAGAATATAAATAAACATATTCATCCAGGATCCTGGTGTGGCAATGAAGAATAAGCACTAAAATGCTAACCACAAGATCAGTTGGTCAAACCCACCAACTGCTCCCCAGAAACCCTATACAAGGTTGCTGAGTCAGAACTGATTCTACGGCACTTAACAATGGCAACAGCATTCATCAAAATATAAAGAAAAAAATGACACAGGCTCAACAAAATTAAAATGAACAACAATGTAGAAAATGCAAAGAAAATCAATAAACAACAAGAAAAAACTCAGCACAGAAAATTAATCAGGACAAATTAACTATTAATACCATACATACTGAGACATAAACATAAGAGAGCAACAGCAGTTGTTAATGTAAATGGGCTAAATGCACCAATCAAAACAGAAAATGGCAGAAGTATTTAAAAAATAATAATAATAATTACTGCCAGAGACACACCTTACACACAAAGACACAAACTAATTTAAAAATCAAAGGATGGAAAAAATATAAGTGTGCTTCAAAAAGCTCATGGAACAATGAAATGAAAAAGAAATGGAACTTTTCCATGAACATTTTGATGCAGCCTTGTAACAACAAAAACAGCAAAAACAGTGATTTAAAAAACAGCAGTAGAGTCAATATTAATCACTGACAAGATAAACTATAAATCAAAACCCATCACAAGACACAAAGAAGGGCTTTATGTAGTAATTAAAGGATCAATCTGTCAAGACGTGAAGCATAATAAACATACACACACACAATAACACAGTTCCAAAATACATAAAATAAACTCTTAATGATACTGAAAAGAGCAGTAGGGAGTTCCTGACTATTAGTAGCAGACGTTAACACATTGCTTTCAATGAAGGATTGTTGTTGTTGTTGTTAAGTGCCGTTCCGACCCATAGCCACCCTGTATAGGGTTTCCAAGGGTTAAATCTTTACGGGAGTAGAAAGCCTCATCTTTGTCCCGTGGAGCGGCTGGTAGTTTCGAACCGCTGACCTTAAGGTTCGCAGCCCGATTCGTAACCACTACGCTACAAAAAACAGAGACAAGATCTAAATATCATCTTGATCTCATAGACACATAGAGAACACAGCACACAACAGCAACTCAGTACACATTCTTCTCCAGTGCGCATGGATAATTCTACAGAACAGACCGTATTTTAGGCCAAAATTAAGTATTCATAAATTCAAAAACACTAAGATAATACAAAGCATCTTCTACGATCATACTACAAGATAAGAAACCCACACGAAGAACAAGAGGGGAAAAAAATCAAATACATGGAAACTGAATACATCTTTATTTAAAATTACAATGTAATTGAAGAAGTTAAAAAATGAAATAAAATTCCTGAGAATGAAATTACACACCTTTATGACACAGCAAAATCAAGGAGGAGAGGAGAATTTACAGGAATAAATGCACGAGATAAAAAAGAAAGGGCTAAATTAAATAGCATAATCCTCCAACTCTAATAAATAGCAAAAGTAGTCCAAAGTCATTAAAAGAAAAACAATAACAATCAAGGCTAGGAAAAAAAAAAAAATACTGGAAAACACTAGAATTAACAAGATTAGAAAGGATTTCTTTGAGAATGTCTATAAAATTGACAAACTAGTGGCCAAAGAGTCAAAAAGGAGAGATGCAAATAACCAAGCTAAGAAATGAGATAAAAGGATAATAAGCGAATATTTTTAAAATTGTGTTCCCAAATCTCAAAAGCCTAGAAGAAATGGAAAAATGTATGGAAACATATGACTTAATATAACCAACACAAACTGAGATAGAAAATTTGAACAGATACTTAACAAAAGAAGAAATTGGAAAAGGTCATAAAAATAGAAATATAAACCTCCCAACAGCAGCAACAAAAGCCCAGTGCAGCCAAAGATAAATTAGAGAGCCAGGAACAAATAAAACAAAATATTTATGCTCATCAATTGTGTAAAAGGGGAATCTATAGATGAGGAGGGGAAATTATCATAGCTTATATAACAAGGATCCAATTCAAAATGTATGGAAAGCTCAAACACCTCAACAACAAAAAATAATCTGATGAAAAATGGGCAAAACATAAGAACAGAGACTTCAGCAAAGAAGATATTCAAGTGGCTAACAAAATAAATGGAAGAGATATTCATGATTATATGCTACACATATCAAATCAAAGCTATAATGAAGTACCATCTCTCCTGCATTGCTGGTGGGACTGTAAAATTGTACAATTATAGTTTCTGTGGTTAAAAGCACCAGA
>NW_006408939.1:612030-612680 GCF_000296735.1 Chrysochloris asiatica | reverse complement strand
ATATGGTCATCTTCTTTTGCTTCTTTGACATGTTTAGTATTTATCTGTGGCCTTAAAGCTTAATTGAGCACGTGTTTCAGTATTTTTTATGCTTTCTGATTGCTTCCAAGGAGATGTGATCAGGATATGGGCTTCCTTTTTCACTCTTCCTACTGCTTAACTCCGAGTAACTTTCACAGGCATTGTCTGCCTTCCTGTTGTATGGCAGTTGGTATTGGTTCTTGCCTGGATTGTGGGGTTTTATAGAGTGTGATTGAATCTTGACTATATGGCAGCAATTGCTATCTCTTCTTAGGTATTATAGGAGGAGAAGTCTCCCAAAGGCAAAAAGGGGAACAAAAAACAACAAGACAGCAACTGCAAAAAAATAAGAAAATATTAAAACAACAACAACAACACATTAAGTAAATTGGATACTGTATTCTATATTCACAGAAAAGCTAGAGAAAGGAGAGAAAAAAAACAAAAACAAACCCAAACACACAAAGAAAACAATCTGTAGCCTAATATGAGTATGATTTCAATGTCCTCTTTCAGCTTCTTGCCTTCAAGGACACCTGATAAATTTCAAGATGCCATTGTTTTTTGTTATGCTATACCTCAGGATTTAATTTTTGTCCTGTTTTGTTTTTAAACAATCTCTCCCTCTC
>NW_006408939.1:609929-611789 GCF_000296735.1 Chrysochloris asiatica | reverse complement strand
GTACCAACTCGATGACACCTAACAACAACAACCACACTATTATAAGAGGAGTCCTGGTGTGCTGTTTTATGATAAGCACTGGTCAACTAACTGCAAAATTGGTGGTTCAAACCCATTAGCTCCTCCTCAGAACACCTATACAGGGTCACTACTGACTCAAACACATTTAACAATGACAACATCTATGATAAGAAGTCAAGAAGAGATAGTGATAGTCCATTTTCTGGGGCACAAAAAGGGCTCAACTTTTGAACACTGAAGCAACAACTAAGCAGATGAAACTGCCAACCAAGCCACTCTGTCCCCAGAGATAACTATTTTTCATTTGATGCAATGCTTCCTGCCCCAGTTGCCACCCCAATTTTCATCCCAGGTGAAAAAGAGCAATTAAAGAAAATAGAGGCAGAGGAAAATTCAGAGGGCAAGTGGCTATTGTCTGATGGAAGGGAAATACTGCCATTAATGAGATAAATCCTGACACGGTTACATCAGGGCAGCCATTGTGGTCCCCAGGCAATGTGTGATGCAATCCTTCAGATTTATGGTTGCGTGGGCATCTATACCTTAGCTAAACAGGTTTCTGAGGCATATCTTGTGTGTTGCATGACAAACAAATGTGTGTTAAGGCAGACACCTCTAGGAGGAAGGGATTCTGGATTATGACCCTTCCAGAGCATTCAAATCAATTATACAAAAATGCTTAAGATAGGCCATCTCAAATACCTCCTTGTAATAGTGGACCACCTTACTCAGTGGGTAGAGGCTATTCCCCTACCAGGAGCAACTGCCAACCTTGTAGTTAATACCCTTGTGGAAATTATTGTTCCCTGGTTTGGTTTAATCAAGAGCATTGACTCCGATAATGGTAGTCACTTTACTGCTAATATAATCAGAGGACTTGTACAAACTCTTGGAATTAAATGGGAATATCATACCTCCTGGCATTCTTCCTACTCCAGTAGGGTAGAAAGGTTGAACCAAAGCCTGAAGAATCAAGTTATCAAATTAATTTTAGAACCCAAATTACCTTGGACTAAATATCTTTCTGTAACCCTTTTAAGAATCTGAACGGCCCCTCGAAGAGACATTGACCTATCCCAATATAAAACGCTTTATGGGTTACCCTACTTAAGCTCTACTACTGACCTTCCTACTTTTGAGATGAAGGATCAATTTCTCAAGAACTATATGCTTGGCTTGTCTGCCACTCTACTTTCTCTTAGGAAAAGGGTCTCCTGGCACAGACACCGCTCCCAGAGTTTGCAGGGCATCCTCATTGCCTTGGTGATCATGTATTAATCAAGAGCTGGAAAGAGGAAATGCTGGAGCCAACCTGGGAAGGACTCTTTCTGGTGCTTTTAACCACAGAAACTGTGATTCATACAGCCAAGAAAGCCTGGACTCATCACATGCAGGTAAAGAAAGCCGCCCTACCCCCGGCCCCGCAAAATATCATTCAAAAGGTCTTAGTCATCCTTTTCTTTCTCCTTCTCCCCCTTTCTGAAGGATATTTTACAATTAATATAACTCAGGCCGACTCTCCCCTGACTACTCAGTTTGATGCTTGTTCTATCGTCCTATGTGGACAAGAGGAGTCTCAGAGACAATTGTCTAATATTGATAAACATCTCTGCCCCTTTAGAACAGTGGTGCATAAATATGAATATGGTACCTTGATGAGACCCTGTAATAATGACTAGAATGATGTTCGGTGGACTACCCAATACTGTGGATGGACTTATAACCTACCCTCCACATACTCTATGAGTGTACTAAAGTATAAAATCCAGCTCGTACGAGGGTCCACCTCCCCCCTACTGCAAATATTTACAATGCAATCCATTTCTCTTAATTATAGAT
>NW_006408939.1:598817-609829 GCF_000296735.1 Chrysochloris asiatica | reverse complement strand
ATTTCGTTTCATTGCAATGATTACAATCACCTCCATGCATCATGAAACAACCGAAGGGTACACCCAGCAAGCCTGTCCCCTGGCCATCAGCACATAGACCCTCTCTCTCCCTATGCCCACAGACCCCAGCCACTCCATCTCTCCACATCATTGTTCCTGCCTCCATCTCTGGTATCACTGCTTCTCTGGACAGGGTCCTGTATTCCGCTCTTCTCCCTTGATGGTCCCAAGGACTTCCGCTGTTGGAGTACAAAATCAACCACTCCCCTCCTTTTGCTACAAAAGGTCTACCTTTACATTTCCATCCCTCACAGTCAGTCCTGATAACAATTATTCACTATGGAATTACAAGAGTCTTGTCCCCATCTCTTTTCATCAGTCCTGTCCAGACAGGTTGAAAACCTCACAGTGGAGATTCTACCTTCCCCCCACACCCTCTGGAACTAGGCTTCTTCTTGAAAGCTTCTAAACCAGCCACTTCTTACCTTTGTAGCCCTCCCCCCCACCCCCATTTTGGATAGCCAATGTCTAAGTTGTCCATCCCTGTCAACCCTGTGTACCAAAGGGGTTGGAATGATCCTCTCTGTAAAGATTTGTTCCCTCTTTGGAGCTATCATGACCATAAGTTTACAGCAAGTTCATCAAATTGTATAGGATTATCCTTTTTTTCCTCTTCTTTCTGATTCTAGTCAAGTTCTGATCATCCTGTCACTGAAGCCAGGTCATGTGGGTACTATCTACAAGCATGACTGTTCTTATGCATCTCCCCTCACTTCGTATCAACTGGATGTTCCACTCTCTGCTCTAGTCCTCTGTGGCCATGTCCCTATCCCTGGGCCCAGGAGACCCCAGATCTTGCCATATTGCTGGCCAACCAGGTCTCAACTTGTGTTGACAGGAGTCTATTGAACATGGTCAGACTAAGCTCACACGTTCATTGCTCTTTTTTCCCTTCCTTCTTCTTATCAGTGACCAATGTGGTCACCAGCAAAACCACATGCCTGCTTGTGTATTCCCCTTGAGTCTGTCTTGGAAGGGGAATTACCCTAAGGGGACCCAACTGCTTGATGGCTCCCAGGCAAACAATTTGCTTTGTTCTTATAGCAGTCAATAAGGCTGCCATTATAGGTTTTTCTTACTTTTCCTGCTGATCTTTTTTTCAAGAATTACCTTCTGTTCTTATAGATGCTCCTGGCTAGTGTGCTTGTCCTTTCAAGTGGAAATTTTCCACCTCAGAAGATTCTGGATGGGGTTCAAGATTCCACCTATGGTTTTATGCAATGCAAAGGCTTCACTGGAAGCCTATGTCACTAGGCAAGTTCTAGCCCCATGTATTCCAATTAGTTATAGGCTGAAGACAGACTTACAAGCTTTCTATGGTGATTTTTCTGGTCATGTTTCTTGTGGATAAATACCAAGTAAAGGAATTGCTGGATCATAGGTATTTCTACTTCGAACTTTCTGAGAAAGTGCCATACTGTTTTCCAGAGTGGTTGGACCATTTTGCAAGCCCACCAGCAGTGTACAAGGTCCCAGTCTTTACGCATCCTTGCCAGCATTTGTTGTCCTCTTTTTTTTTATTATTAAATTTTTGATGTTATTGCAAATAACAGTAGTGAGTGGGAATTCCAGAATACTTAATTGTGCTCATAAGAAATCAGTATATTGACCAAGAGGCAGTGGTTCATACAGAACAAGGATACTCTGAATGCTTTAACTCCTTAAAATTGTGTGGGAGTGTTGTATCTTTTTATCATACTTATTCAGTCTGTATGTTGAGCAATTAATAACAGTAACTGGATTATATGAAGAAGAATGTGGCATCAGAATTGGAGGAAGGCTCATTAACAACCTGCAATATGCAGGTGATACAATCTTGCTTGCTAGAAGCAAGGAGGATTTAAAAACTTATTGATTACAATCAAAGGCTATAGCCTTCAGCATGGATTGCAGCTCAATGTAAAGAAAATGAAAATATTTACAACTGGGCCAATAAATAGCATTATGATAAATGGTGAAAATATTGTAGTTGCATGGACTTCATTTTGCTTGGATCCACAATCATGTTCATGGAAGCAGCAGTCAAGAAATCAAAAAACATATTGTATGAGGCAAATCTGCTGCACAGGACCTCTTCAAAGTTTGGTTCAAGAACAAAGACACCAGTTTAAGGACTAAGGTGTGCCTGACCCAAGCCATGGTGTTTTTAATACACGGCTCTGTGGGCTAATGCATCAGACTGCAAAGTCCTTTGAACTGCAAGGTCTGTGGTTCAAGCTACCAGCTGCTCCCTGGAAACCCTATACAGGGTCTCTATGGGTAGGAATCGACTCAACAACACTTAACAACAAAAACAATATATGCTTGTAGAGATTGACAATGAATCAGGAAGACCATAGAAAAAATTATGCATTTGAATTGCGGTGTTGGAGAAGAATACTACAAGTACCTCCCATGGACTGCCAGAAGAACAAACCTTAGCAGAACTGATGTATTTGAGTTCTGATGTTTCTAAGACTGTCATTTTTTACAGGAACTAACAGCTTCATGTTTCTCTGCAGGATAGGCTGTTGAGCTTGTACTACTGATCTGGAGGTCAGTAGTACACTGCTTAGGGAAAGGCAGTTCACAATATGGCAATGTCAGCACAATGTGACCAAGATAAAGAAAGACACTGAAAGATAGACTAGATAAAGGACATTTATGGTGATTACTAAGGAGCTCTGGCAGTGTAGTTGGTCATGTGTTAGGCAGTTAACCACATGATCAACAGTTTGAGTTCACTAGCTTCTCCATGAGAGAATGATGAGGCTTTCTGTGTGCATAAAGGTTTATAGCATCAGAAACCCTATGTGGGGTCACTATGAGACAGAAGTGGCTCAGGGTCACACATTCACCACTATGGTACTGACTATAACATATTGATATGACTAATAACCAACTCAACGGCCATCAACAACAACGCAATTCTGCAACAACCATAATAACAGACTATAATTTGTGAATGAATATATAAATCGATATATTTTTTATGTTTACATTTATCAAATTCCTTTAAATTTGAATGGAATACTTTTAACAAAGGTAGCTGAAGATATATTTTCTGCATGTTGATGTTTTGTGTTGTTCTTTTACAGCAAATATTAAATGTTTAAATAATGACAATATGCCAATGCCTCATTCTTGGTTTTGTCACCTGATGTGAGTTTTGGTAACATGACTTCAGTAACAAAATTCCATTCTTTGTCAATTTAGAAGTACTTTGTGCCTCCACATTAGATATAAAAGTAGGAAGTTGTTTTTTTTTCAGCTAATATTTGCATATATTCTGAAAGATAGTTTTTTTTTTTTTTAAATCTTAAATTATTCAAGTATTTGCTTCCTTACTATTCTGAAGCAGGAGAGATGTAGGCAAGAAAATGTTTGAACAAGTCAATGGAAATAAAGGGTTTCAAAAATTACCCCAGGTGGCAAAGGCATGACCACCATTAATCTGTCGGAAACTATAACTACAACTTTCAAAATAGGATGAGTCATAAAGGGATTGCCTGAAAAAGCAAATTATAGGATGCTTAATTTAGCAACTCTGATTCACTGCATTGAATTAAGTAACGGGGATGATATGATGAGGTATCGTTAGCTGCTCCCACACTAACCCAATGGTGGTAGTTGAAATGTCTATTTGCAATATAGTCTTGAAAGCTTTTTCCTATTTTATCTTACCAAACTAACATAACCACCTCCACCAAAAATGAAATGTAAGAAAATAAACAGAAAAAGACATATTTGAATGGTAGAAAGAACTGTGATTTCTTTTGAGGGCTAGTCGTATATCTTCGAATAAAATAGACATTGTAACTCCAAATGGAAAAGAATTGTGAAGGATTATGATAGAAGATACACGGGGAGACATTAAAAAGTTCGTAGAAGAATTATCCTGTATTTTCTTTCTATTTTATCCATAAAATTATTGAAGAACTCTTGTATATGAGGAAGTGATGCTGACAGAGCAAATACTGCACATATTATTTTTAATACCTAGACTTAAAATTAAAATGGTAACACTGCTATTTTACTTTGAACCTGGAATATTGAGAAGGATGTATGCTGATTTTTAGTGGATGTGAAGGTGAATGAGAAAAACCCTAAAAACTTTTTTTTATCCAATTAAATCAGGCACTCCAGAGCAACTCCATAGCAACCTGACTTGAGTTAGAACATAGAGACATCTGCCTCTTGCTAGTCATAGAGGATATGCTTTAGGAGAAAAGATGTATTATTTGAGGTAAGGAAAGTTTAATAATTTAGGCTTTATTTAGCTATTTATATATATATACATTTAAATGAGAATAGTTACAGAAATTTTAATGTGATACCATTGTGGAAAGAATAGTAACATGAACAGAAAAACCATAACTAGTGTACTTTTCATTTATACATGTATTCCTGTCTGTAGCCTAGAATCTTCCTATGCTTTCTTTACCCAAGACTTACCTGTCTTTAATGTCCTAGTTTCATTAGAATATGTTCTATTTTGCAAAGGTCATTTTAACTTACTACCTATTTCTTTTAATTTTATAGTGCTTACAGAGTCCTGACATGGCATTATAGGATAAACTCTGGACCACAAGATTGATGGTTTAAACTCACCAGCTGCTCCTTGGAAACCCTATAGAGGGTCACTATGAGTAAGAACCAACTTGATGACACTTAACAACATATCGTATATTTGAAGGAACCCAGGCAGTGCAGTAGGATAAGTACTGGGGTGCCAAGTGATAGGTCAGTGGCTCAAATCCACCAGCACCTTTATGAACTATGTGCTTCCATAAACATTTACAGACTCAGAAACCCTACGATGTAATTCTTCTCTGTTCTATAAGGACAATATAAATTTAGACAATGGGGTTACATTGTATATTTAATGTATAGAATTTAATGATTCTATTTATGTAACATTTTGATGTGGTACTGTAGGATAAGCATTGGACCACAAGGTCAGTTTTAACTGCAAGGTCAGTGGTTCAAATCCACCAGCCACTCTTCGGAAACCCTTACAAGATTGCTATAAGTTGGAAGCAACTCAACAGCACTAAACAACAACAAAACATTTTTAAATGACAAAGTTGTAGCAATAGTGAACAGGTTAGTGGTTGCAAGGAGTTAGGAACAGCAAGGATGGAGGGCAAGAGATTGAGAGGGAGGTGGGTATGTTTACAAAATGCAATATGAAGGATGCTTGGGGTGACTTGATCTAGTTAATGGAGTATATTCATGTCAATAGTAAGCTATTACTGCTGTAAGTTATTACTGTTTGGGAAATTGAATATATTTTCCTTTTTAGTACTGAGTAGTATTCCATGGAATACATGTATGAGATTTTAATTATTCATCCATTGAAGGAATCTGGAATCGATGAGGTTTTCAGTTTGGGGTCTTCGTAACTAAAGCTTCTATTTTCGTGTACAGATTTCTATGTGAGTATAAATTTTCATGAAATTTCTCAATCATTTTGACGTTACATTAGTTTAAAAAGCAAAATGAAACAAAACAAAAACCTCTAAAGCAGTATTTCTGAGTATCTGTGTCATTTTACATTCTATTAGTGTATAAGTGATTCCGTTTCTCTGCATCCTTATTAGTATTTAGTGTTTTCACCATTTTATTTTTTATTTTAGCCATCATTTTAGGGAGCATAAAGGCTCTGAAGAATAAGCACCGGACTGTGAAAAAAGAGGGAGATTCAAGGACATCATCCACTCTGAGGGAGAAAGATGAGGCTTTCTGTTCCACAAAGATTTACAGCCTCGGAAACCCATACAGGTTTACTATGAGTCACTTAACAAGAAGAGATATATGATGATCTATTTTTCTGACTTAAATTTATTTTTACTAATAACTAATGTTAAGTCTTGAACTGCTAACCACAAGAATTGTGGTTCTAACTCACCAACCACTCTGTGGGAGAAAGATGAGGTTGCTCCCATAAAGATTTATTGTTGTTGTTAAGTACCATAGAGTCAGTTCCAACTCTTAGTGTTTATGTATAGGGTTTCCAAGTGGTAGCTGGTGGTTTTGACCCACTGACCTTGTGGTTCACACTGACCTTGCAGTCCAGAGTTTTTTCAGTCTCAGAAAACCTATGAAGCAGTTATACTTTGTCCATAGGGCCACTATGAATTAGAATAGAGTGAATGGCACTTAACAACATCTTTTTTGGTAAATTTTATTTCTATGTATTTTTTCTATTTTCTAATTACTTTGCATTGTGTGTGTAAATGTGTGTGTGTGTATGTGAGGCAGAGGGATTTTTTCTTTTTTAACTATTGATTTTAAGAATACTTTATATTTTATAGATAAGTAATTTTTTGGACATGCTATTTCAAAAAATTTTCTCCTAGACTGTTAGTTGCCTTTTTATCCACTTCACATGAATTCTCACAGACTAGAAGTTTTAATTTTTGATGAGATCAAATTTATCGATTTTACCTTGATGAATTTTTTTTTCGTCAAATTAAATATCTTTTATCTGGCCCATGAATCTAAATAATTTCTCCCAAGAAGGTCTACACTTTAAGGTTTTATCCAAAACTTACGATTCATTTTGAGTTAATTTTGGTGCATATTATGAGTTTTAGGTTGATGTTGTGTTTTTTTTTTGTGAGTTGTCATTCATTAACTCCAACACAATTTGTTGAAAATGCTACCTCACTCCTTTGACTTTCTTTTGTACATCTGCTAAAAACCAATTGGGCAAATTTGTATATGTGTATTTCTGCATTTTCTATTCTGAGTTGTCTGCTTCAACCGTGCCTTCAATTGAGTGCTGTGTTTGTGTAGTCGGTCTTTATATTGGACAATTTAAAGAGGTCTTTGCACAATAGATGAGAGTAAATACAAATTATCTGCATTCTGGCTGTAGAATTTATTTTAATCAACTTTTAAAAAAGACAAATACATCATTTTTTGACATAATCTTCTTTCTTTTCAATACACTTTGTCCATTTACCAACAAGCTTTTGTATTCCCTTATTAAATCTTGTTTTAGGCTGAGCTGCAAGCCACAAATGTACCACCGTCTTCACTTCTTCATGAGAGGTGAATCTTCATTCTTGAAGGGCTGCTTTCCAGGAGACCAAACATGTGGAAGTCTGATAGAGCAAGATCAAGACTATAGGAAGGATGTTTTAACACCTCAAAATTAAGTTTTTGCAGAGTGTCAACAGTGTTGGTAGAGGAGTGTGGGCATGCATTGTCATGAAAGATCATAATGCCCTTGGATAGCAGTCCTCTATATTTAATCTGAAGATTAGGCTTCAGATCTTCAGTGAGCATCTCACTGTAATGAGCACTGTCCATTGTTGAACACTTTTTCTAATACTGGCATTTGAGAATTTCAGAAAAATGTAAGCATCAGTTTTCCAGCTGATGGTTTTATTTTAACATTTTCTTGGTCTGCAGTTGAGGATGTTTCTATTACATACTCTGCTATTTACTCTAAGGTACCTAGTGATGAATCTGTTTCATCAGCAGTAATGATTTCTTTAAAGAAACTATTACCTTCCTTTGAGTATCGGTCCAAATTTTGTTTGAAGATGTCCAAGCACTTCTGTTTATGTTCTTCTGTGAGTTGTTTAGGTACCCAGCTGGCACAAACTTTTTGAAACCCACGTCTGTTGTGGATTATTTCAGAGACACAGCCTTCATTGATTTGTAAGTGATTTGTCACATAATCCACTGCCACTCATTTATTTGACAGAATTATTTTACATGCATATTCAATGTTGTCATCAGTCATGGATGTGGATGGGTGTTTTAATATAACTGAGTGCAGATCATTTTTTACTCATCCTTGGACTATGTTATTTAAATCCTTGGTTACTGCTTCCATGAGCGCTGACTGTGGCTTCAAGCAAAATGAAGTTTTTGACAACTTCAATCTTTTCTCTGTTTATCATGTTAATTCATTGGTCCAATTGTGAAGATTTTTTTCCCTTACATTGGGGTGCAATGCATACTGAAGACATTTACTCTTTAATCTTTAATCAGTATTTCAAGTTATCCTCACTTTTATCAAGTAAGGTTTTTTATTTGCATATTGCAGGTTGTTAATGAGTCTTCCTCCAATCTTGATGCTAAATTCTTCTTCATATAATCCAGCTTCTTTCATTATTTTCTCAGCATTCAGATTGATTAAATATGGATGGCCAGGATGGCCAAACTTCGTCTCTCATACTTTGGAAATATTGTCAGGAGGGACCAGTCACTGGAGAAGGATCTCATGTTTGATAAGGCGGAGGGTCAGAGAAAAAGAGGAAGACCCCAACGACATGGATTGGCAAAGGGGCAATGTCAATGAGCTCAAGCATGGCAACAATTGTGAAGTTGGACCAGGACAAGGCAGTGCTATTGACTCAATGGCACCTAAGAACAACAACAACAACAATTTTTCCTAGATTCATACTTCATACATTCTATAATCTGATTACTAATGGTTGTTTGCAGCTGTTTTTCTTCTCCTTTTGAGACATGCTCTATCATGTCATTAAGGTAAATTGTATTTTGAGGAGGTTGTATTTTGAGTGACTTTCAACCTGAAGGACTCTTTTTTTTTTGCACTTTGTCAATGTTCTGTTACTGTTGATAAAATTTTCATTGACTAAATATTCAGTAGTGGTCAACCTCTCCTTCTCAAACTGTCTTAGTCTGGAAGCTCCACTGAAAACTGTCCACTATGTGTGACCCTACTGTTAGTTATAATACCAGTGGCAGAGCTTCCAAATCACAGCAACACACAAGCCACCACAGTAGTATATACTGACAGATGAGTAGTGGATGAGATCATTTAGACCCTCTTGTGAAGTTTTAAATTGTTATTTGGTACTAGTGTAATATTGTTAGTTGTCATAACAAATATAACTTATCGTGACTGAACCCTTGAGTGCAGACTAGAACTGCTCCATAGGAATTTTTTTTTAATGTTTTATTGTGAATTATGTGATATTTACTTGGGAGAATGTTAGCTTTATATTCATCCTATCATTACATTGCCATTACAATCCCCTCCATGTATCATCAACCAACCAAATGTTACACCCCACAAACCTGACCCCTGGTCATCAGCACACAGCCCCGCTCCCTCTCTAGGTCTAGAGTTCTCAGCTGCTTCATCTCTCCATGTCATCATCTCTGCCTCCATCTCTGGCATCGCTGTTTCTCTGGGTAGGGTCCTGCACTCTGCTCTTCTCCCTTGATGGTCTCAGGGACCTCTGCTCCTGTTAATCTGCAAGTCAATCACTCCCCTCTTTTTGCTACAAAATGTCTACCTTTTCATTTCCAACCCTCACAGTCAGTCTTGATAGTAATTATTCACTATTGAACCACATGAGTGCTCTCCGCATCTCCTTTCATCAGCCCCACCTAGACAGATTGGATACTACTCTGTGGAGATTCTACCTTCCTCCACGCCCTCTGGATCTAGGTTTCCTCTTGAAAGCTTGTAATCCAGCCACTTCTTGCCTTTGTAGCTCCTCCCCTCCCTCTATTTTGGGTAGACAATGTCTAAGTTGCCTACTCCTGTCTACCTGTGGATCGAGGGGGTGGTAATAATCCTCACTGTAAAGATTTGTTCCCTCTTTTGAGATACTGCATCCATAAGTGTAGTTCAAGTTCATCAAATTGTATCAGACTACTCTTTTTTTCTTCTTCTTTCATCTTCTAGTTGAGTTCTGATCATCTAGCCATGAAGCCAGGTCAAGTGGGTATTATCTGCAAGTGTGGGTGTTCTTGTGCATATGCCCTCTCTTCTTATCAGCTGGATGCTTCACTCTCCACTCTAGTCCTCTCTGGCTATGTCACTGACTCTGGGCCCAGGAGTCTCCAGGTCTTGCTATACTGCTGGCCAACCAGGTCTCCACCTGGGTTCACAGGAGTCTATTGAATATGGTAGGACTTAACTCACAGCTTCATTGCTGTTTTTCCCTTACTTCCCTTTATCGGTGACCAATGTGGTCACCAGTCAGAGCACGTGTCTGCTCGTGTATTCCCCTTAAGTCTTAGTCTTGGAAGGAGGTTTGCCCTGAGGGGACCTGACCACTTTCCTTGATGTCTCCTGGGCGAGCAACTTGCTTGTTCTTTTAGTAGTCAGTTGGACTGCTGTTATTGTTTTTTATTTTTCCTGTTGGTCTTTCTTTCAAGAAATATCTTCTGTTATAGCTGCTCTAGACTGGTTTGCTTGTCTTTTCAAGTGGAAATTGCCCAACTTAAAAGATTATGGATGGGGTTCAGGATTCCACTTATGGTCTTATGCAATGCAGAGGTTCTGCAGGAAGCCTCCTTCACTGAGCAAGTTGCAGCCCCATTTTAGTTATTCCAGTTATAGGCAGAAGACGGATTTACAAGCTTTCTATGGTGATATTTCTGGTTATTCCTCTCACCCTCAAGTGTTTATTTTACAACGGTATGCAATGTCCATAGGAATTTTAAGGCTGTGACTTTTAGGAAACAAATCACCAGACCTATATTCTCAGTGTCTCTGAGTTTCAACAGACAACTTCTGCGATAGAAGTCAAGTGTTTGTACCTACCAGGGACTCCTAAAATTGATGCTTAAATCATCGTAAGGGTTATAGGAGTATTCAGTTTTTCTTTTATTTTGAAAAAGTTTTTAGTTTTAAGGAATGTCAGTTTCTTCTAACTTGATGAAAGTAAAAGTATAAATTTGTTCATACTATTCCCTTATTATCCTTTTAATGGTTATAGTCTGTACTGATTTCTGAGTTTTCATTCCTCATTTTGTCAATTTCTATCTTCCCTTTTAGTTACATTTATCATCTATTTTAAAGATATACCCATTGAATTGATTTAAAAAAAAAAAAGAATTCATATTTTTCAGTTTTTATTTCATCTGTTCTTGTGTTTATTCTTTTCCTCCTTGTTTAGTGTTTATTTTGCCTTTTTTTTTTGAGTAGGTTCTTGGGGTGGCAACAATAAATTAGTCAATTGTGATCTTTT
>NW_006408939.1:564795-566427 GCF_000296735.1 Chrysochloris asiatica | reverse complement strand
CCAGATGGGTTGGTACTGTAGCAGTAGCAATGGACTCAAGCATAGAAAAGATTATGAGGTAGGCGTAGGACTGTGCAGTGTTCTGTTGTGCATAAGTCACTATGAGTAGGTACTGACTCCATGGCACATAACCGGTGACTGCTGTGTGCATTGTCCATTGCATACTTTTAAATGTGTCTACACCAGTTATCCTATGTCTGTACCACCATTTTATGCTGGATAACCTCATTTAATTAACAGGTTTTATTCATTGAGGACCTGTACCCCAAGATCTGTATCTAATGAACCATAGTCTATAGGCCTTATTTAGACATGCTCTCTATAAAGATAACGAGATTGTAAACATTTAGATAATTCCAAAATATAATGAGAGTGGGGATTTATACTGAGCATTTTGGAATGGGTATGGATGTGAATTGTTATGGGTGTAACAAAACTCTGGCAGTTTCCAAAGATGTACACAACAATGCATACTGTACTTTTAAAAATATGGCATTGATATTCTTCTTTATGTTTGAAATTTTAAAATATTCTAGAATTGTTATTCAGCATTTGAGGAAACTGGTCATGTTTTTCTCATCACAACATTGCCTTAAAGTCCCCCTGGAAATATAAATTGTGATTTTGACCATGCAAAAGTTTGAGCAATTCCTTTTCATGAATGGGAGAAACGATCTCATTTTTTCTGAGTCACACATGCGTTGGGAAATTTTCCATCTTCCTTGTAATAATAACCAATCTACTGAAAATGATTCAAACTCTTATATTTCCTATTATTGAATGGGACAAACTGCATGCATATTTTTTATTCACTGGATGTATTTTAAATTTAAAAACGTATATAGTTTATTCCATTCATGAACAAGAATTCTAGTGAATATTACAGTTTAAACATTACTCTGAATCCAAAGAGGGTTTAAACTGCTGACCTTGTGGTTCAAACTGACCTTGCAGTCCTGTGTGTTTTTTTAATTTTACCTTGAACGAGGGTAGTACACCTGTATTAATTCCTTATACTACATAGTACAATAGATTTTATGCTAGATGTCTTTAAATTGTAGGCCAAAAAAACTACCAAAAACATGCACTTTTCCTTGAGACCCTTTCAGAATCCAGCCAGCATGCTCTGAGAAATATAAAGAACCATACAGTAAATAATTTTATAGGTGTTCTGGCATACAGCTACCAAAAGGTCCTTGTTGATAGATAGATGCTTCTTTCAGAAGGGAATTTCTTTCACCTGATTCCAGCACCTAGGGGTCATGTCACCTTAGCCTTCTAGTTGCCCAGATGATATCTTATTTTGAGCAGTTTATTCTGAGACCAGTCAAATTGTAGATTAATTAGCAAAACGATGGGAAAAAAAACAATGCAGTTGTTAAGTGCCATTGAGTCAGTTCAAACTCCTAGCAACTCTGTATAGATATTTTAAGGAGCACTGGTGTGTTTGAACAGCTGATCTTGTGGTCCGAAGTCCAGTGCTGATCCTACAGCACCACATACAGTTATTACATACCCATTAATACATAACAATTAATAACCTAGAATATATGAGTAATTATTAATAGTATTGTGTGTCCCTTGTCAGTTCAGTCACCACTTGTCTGTCAGTTTGTTGAACTGTGGTGGTTT
>NW_006408939.1:560534-563773 GCF_000296735.1 Chrysochloris asiatica | reverse complement strand
ATACAAGGAAAACCAGTTAATAGCACTATTATTCAAATTTACACAGCATCCACTAAAACTCAAGATGATGAAATTGAAGATGTCTCTCAACTTCTTTAGTCTGAATTTGATCGCATATACAATCAAGATGCATAATTACTGGTGATTGGACTGCAAATGTCATGGTAATATGTATGCTTTTGGAGTCATTCCTAAGATGCCAAGACATCTGCCTCTTCATAGCTTTGTGATAGTCTCCTAATAGGCTCTTAATGATCTAATAGTTTGCCACACCCTTGTTAAGTGGCCTTCTGTACAGCTCTACCCCATCATCCTGGGGGACCACCTGCGTCATGTAACTCACATATGTAAGTCAGTATGTAACAGTTAGCAGCCTGCCTTCTTTGTTCTGCTACCTGCATCAGCATTGGCAGGACTGGGGAGGCATTAAGTATTCTCCTTGAGGTGGACTCTCAAGAGACACTTGTCTGACCAGCAGCCATCAGAAACAATAAAGTAGTATGAATCCCTTTTATATTTTAGGCTTCTCTGCCTGGAGCTGAGCAACTACAAAACAGTTTGTGTAGTCATAGACAGGACTCATCTGAGACCCAAAAGAACACAGGAGCTGAGATTTCCACAAGGGCTCCTGGGGTGGCCCATCTCTATGGGCTGCTGGGGCCATGGTGTTGGAGACTTGGGCACTGCCATAAGACTGGAGTGTGGTAGGGGAGAACTCTAGGGATCTTGAGGAGGCTTTGCTCTCATTAAAGGACTCTCTCAAGAAGAAAGGTGCTAGAACCAAATCTTGGGTGTGGTAGATGACTGCAGAAAGAGGAGCAAGAATGTTCAATGTACACTGCTTAGGGGGAGCTAAGAAGCTGTTAAAAAACACCAGATAGAAGTGTTGACAAAACACGTCTGGATGCTCATTGCCCAAGGACAGCAAAAGTGAAACCAAAGGATATGAAGAAGTAGAAGAGGAGGATTGGGGCTAGTAAATAGAGATCCCTCACCTAAAAGCAAGACCGGTTCTATTACCAAGATAAAAACAGAGCAGCCTTGTCCAACTGGTGTGAATCTCGCGGATTTGCTGCATGTCACCATATGACAACAGATGTCACCATGTGTGACTAGAGTGCTGCTGAGCTGGAGGATTTAGATCAGCAGAAGTGGAGGGAATCCTCTGCCTGTGTGATATAGAGGTGGGGGTGGATTAGATGATACTCACTGGCTGTGAAATGTCTGCATTGGTCTGGTAACTGCCTGCCCTGCAGCATAGCAGCACCTCTATGCTGCAGTGAATGAGGCCTTTTGGTTTGGATTATATCTGCCTGTACAGAGGCCTGGTTGAATGAGGGATACATCCTGGCCTGTCCCACACACTTGACAGCTATAGAATAATTGCAGAAGTGATTAGAGATCCAGGAAGGTGTATGCAGAACATTATCTGAGACCTGATAATGAGTTACTCACAGACAGCATGAAAGATGCTGGTGTGGCACTGTGGTTAAAGCGCTGGACTGCAAGGTCAATTTGAATGCAAGGTCAGTGGTTCATGCTGACCAGCCACTGCTCGGAGACTCTATACAGGATTGCCATATGTCAGAACCAACTCAATGACATTTAACAACAACAACAAAAACAATGTCCTGCTGATGTCTATGTTAAGCCCCATGATGGGACCGCCAGTGTCCCAGGATACTCAGGTTGTAGTGTACCTGGGGGAAACAGAAAGTCCAAAGGTAAGACATCAGGTCTGCAGGAATGCAATGTGGAGGGAAGCAAACATGTAAGCTAGAAAGTAAAAAGAAGCAGTTGTGGATCGGTTTGCTTGCTGCTGATATTACCCGATATGAAATTGGCAGACAGTCAAATGGGGTGCTAGTGTAACTACAGTGGAGACTCCCATGAAGCAGCAGTTTTTTAAAGGGATAAATCCTCAGAAGGCCACTGCTCCTAGCCCCCAGCATTGGCAATGCCTATTCCCTTTGACTAGGGATGGGGCAAGGTCACCCTGGCCTCTGCAGGTTAAGAAACTCTTGGGGAGCTGGAGGACATGTGAAGACCTAACCATTAGTGTGATGTAACAAATGACCTGGAACCCCTAGGGCAGTAGAGGGGTGCCCTAGCTGGAGAATTACTCTTACAACATTTTTTGTATGTTGTATGGATATTATATTGTGTTGTTCTGTTTACTGTTATTGTGGCATTGGTCATTAGTAGATATCAGGACATAATGTACCTTGATTCTTGGGTTGGTTGCACAGGACCTAGAAAAGTGGTGAAGACCCCAGGTATTCACCTGTTTGATTATATTGATGATGCCATATTAACCTGTGAGTCTTTGCCCTTGCTTTAACAAGTAGTGCCTCAGCTAGTGTCACACCTTAATTCTAGAGTGCGGGTCATCAACAATGTCAATCTGTCGAGCCCTGGTTCATCTGTTGAATTCGTGGGTGTTGTATGGTCAGGTAGTCACTGGAATGGACTCTCATGGTTGCAACTGTGGCCAACAAGTCCAACTGTTGGATGTGCTTCGAGCTGTCTGCCAGTAGTACATATGGGATGCCATGGAAAATACAGCTGGCAAACGCATGTGTATGAAATTTTATTTTTCTTTTTAAAGTTTTTATTGTGAATTATGTGTTAGTTTACATGGGTGAACATTATCTTTATATTCATCCTATCCTAGTTTGTTTCATTGCAATGAACACAATCCCCTGTATGCATGAACAAACAACCAAAGGGTACACCCCACACGCTTGCCTCCCGGCTACCAGCCCACAGCCCCTCTCCCTCCCTGAGTCCAGAGTCCTCAGCCACTCCTTCTGTCCATGTCTTCATGTGTCACTGCCTTCCCAGACAGGGTCTCACACTTCACTTTTCTCCCTTGATGGTTCCAGGGATCAACACTCCTGGACTGCAAAATCAGCCACTCTCCTCCTTTTGTTACAAACATTTACATTGACCTTTCTAACACTCACTGTAAGACCTGATAGCAATCATTTCCTATGGAACCACAGGAGTCCTTTCCCCCTCACCTTTTATCAACCCCATCCAGACAGGTAGGAAATAATTCAGTGGAGATTCTTACTTTCCCTGTATCCTCTGGAGCTAGGTTCCCTATTGAAAGCTTGTAAGCCAGTCACTTCTTGCCTTTGTAGCCCCCTTTTCAGGTAGCCAATGTCTAAGTTCCCCCTTCCTGTCGACCCTGTGTACCAAGGGGATAGGAATGATCCTCACTGTAGAGATTTGTC
>NW_006408939.1:557979-558839 GCF_000296735.1 Chrysochloris asiatica | reverse complement strand
AATAGTGCTGCTATGAACATTGGTGTGCATATATCTACTCATGTTATGGCTTATATTTCTTGTGGATAAATACCAAGTAGAAGAATTGCTGGATCATAGGGTATCTCTATTTCCAACCTTGTGAGGAAGCACCATATTGTTTTGTTTTGTTTTTATTGTGAGGTTTACATGGGAGAACATCAGCTTTACACTTATCCTATCATATTTCATTTCATTGCAATGATTACAATCCCCTCCATGCATCATCAAATAACCAAAGGGTACACCACACAGTCATGGCCTCTGGCCACCAGCATACATCCCTTCTCCCTTACTGAGTCCAGTGTACCCAGCTGCTCTATCTGTCAACGCCATCGTCTCTGTCTCCATCCCTGGTGTTATTGCCTCTCTGGGTAGGGTCTCGCTTTCCATCCTTCTCATTTGATAGCCCCAGGGACCTCCATTCCTGGGCTGTAAAGTCAATCACTCTCCTCCTTTTGTCAAAAAACATCTACTTCTATATTTCCTACCCTAACAGTCAGTCCTGATGGCAATTATTTACTATTGTACCGCAAGGGTTTTATCCCCACTTCCTTTTCCCAGCCAGGTCCCAATGGATTGGAAATTATTCAGTGGTGATTCTACCTACTCTGCCCCATAAGGAACTAGGCCCCCTCTTGAAAGCTTGTAAGCCGCTCACTGCTTGTCTTTGTAGCCCCACCCCCATTTTGGGTAGCCAACATCTAAGTTGCCCATCCCTGTTAACTCTGTGTACCAAGAGGGTGGAAGTGATCCTCGCTGTAAGGATTTGTTCCCTATTTTGAACCACTACATCCATAAGTATAGGTAAAGTTCATCAAATTGTAGCAGGTTACTCTTTA
>NW_006408939.1:552900-553648 GCF_000296735.1 Chrysochloris asiatica | reverse complement strand
CATTGATATTACTTTGATCTTCGGTTGACCTCCCAGCTCCCTTGAATTCGTTGTAGTTTTGTCTTTTTCTGAACTCTGCTGTCGACTGATTTCCAGGTGGTGCTGCCACATCTGTCAATCTCTGGTTGTTTGTTCTTACTGGTTTTCAGTCCAAAGAACTCCCTTTTAGGATGTTTTGTAGTGCTATATTAGCTTTGACAAAAGCTCTTAGCTTCTGTTTATCCTGGAATGTTTTGATTGCACCATCATGTTTGACAGTTTTTCTGGATAAACAATTCTTGGTTGGCAGTTGTTTTGTTTTAAGGTTTTATATATGTCTCCCCATTGCCTTCTTGCCTGCATGGTTTCTGCTGAAGAAGTCAGAGCTTAATCTGATTTGCTTCCCTTTGTAAGTAACACTTTTCTTTTTTTTCTGGTTGCTTTCAGGATTCTCTCCTTGTCTTTTATTTTGGAAAGCTTGATTATGATATGTCTTGGTGATTTTCTTTTGGGGTCTATCCTTCCTGGGTTTCTTTCAGTATCTTGAATGTTTATCTTCTCATCCTTCAAGGCGTTAGAAAATTTTTCTTCCAAAAGCTCTTCAACTATATCTTCTGTGGACTTCTATGATTCTTTCTGTTCTGGATTGCCAATAATTCTTAAGTTCTTCTTCTTCATGCTATCCAGCATGAATCTTAGACTCTTTAGATTTTTTAAATCCTTTTTTCTGCTTGCTCTTCTATCTTAGCAGTATTGAGAGATTTGTCTT
>NW_006408939.1:550359-551707 GCF_000296735.1 Chrysochloris asiatica | reverse complement strand
AAAAAATCTGGCTGTGGGACCAATGGGGGGTCTTCCTCTGTGTGCCATGGAAAAATTGTGGGCTCAATGCTGGACTCTTTTGGGGGTGTGTGCCTACCCACCTGAAGGCATCCAGACTGGACGGAAAAGGCGTGACAAAGAAGAGGAGGAAGAAATGTTTAGAATGCCCCACACCTCCTTTTGTAAATGTCCCTGCTCTGGGTTTTAGTACCAGTTCACTGTGCCGGTTCACTGTGCCAGTCAGGCTGTGGCTCCACCCTCTGAACTCAGCCCTGGCAGGGTGACCAGAGAGAGAGTCCCGTGTCTGGATCAATTCCTAAATCATGATGTTGTTATTGTTGTTGTTAAGTACTGTTTAGTTGGTTCTGACCCATAGTGACCGTGCATAGGGTTTCCAAGGAGTGACTGGTGAGCTTAAACCACCGACATTGCAGTTCAAATGACTTTGCAGTCTGGCACATTAACCCACAACGCCACACCAGAAATCATGGTATTTTCCTTTATACCATGATTTGTCCAACAGTGGGTACAGGAGACTGATGCTCTGCACCTTATGCTTGGTCCAAAGGTCTGGGGCTGTTCCATGAAAGCAGCTTCTCTGGGTTTTCAGTCCCTCTCCCACGGAACCTGTCCTACCTGACTCTTCCTCTACTGCTGCCCAAACTGGAAGTCCCATGTGGATGACTCTTATTGCCTGGAACCACCACAATCACATGTTTAATGATTCGTGGGACCAAGTGAAGATTTGCGTTTACAAACAAGTGAACTGAAACCCCTAGAGGAGTAGGAGGGCTTCCCTAGTTAGAGTATTATTATTATAACATTTTTTGTATGTTGTATTGATATTATACTATGTTGTTCTGTTTACTGCTGTTATGTCATTTGGAATGCAATGTCCTAATCATATTCTTGCACAGGGCCCCTAGTGGAAGGTAATCATGTAGATTGTGAGGTGGTTATTCTGTAAGGGTCATGGAAGCATGTATACTTTTGGAGCTGTGCCTAAGGTACCAGGACATCGCCTCTTCATAGCTTTGTACTAATCTCCTAATAGCCTCTTAATGATCTAATAGTGTGCCAAGGACCTTGTAAGTGGACTTCTGTACAGCTTTACCCCATTTGCCTGGGGGACAATCTGCATCATGTAACTCATTTATGTAAGTCAACTGACTTAAATAATTGCCAGCTTGCCTTCTTTGTTCTGCTACCTATATCAGCCCAGACAGAACTGGGGGGCAGTGCAGATTCTCATCACAGTAGACTCTGGAGAGATGCTTGCCTAACTAGCTGTCACTGGAGATAATAAAGTGGTATGAATCTCCTTTGTGACACCCCCTGTAGTTTTGTG
>NW_006408939.1:539389-549446 GCF_000296735.1 Chrysochloris asiatica | reverse complement strand
ACAGGCCATCTAAGGCAGTAAAATCATTTGCTCTGGCCCTGTCAAGACAACTGCAATTCTAGCCATTGCATTGTTGTTGTTGTTAAGTGCTATGGAGTCATTTCTCATTCATAGTGACACTTTATAGAGTATCACATCATTACCCGACCCCCATCACATTAGGGATGAGCTATTAAATAGTTGACCAAATATAGCAGACTAATTTTTAAGTTGATGATTTAGTATGGCCTGTGAATGATATAAATTTTAGCAGAAAAAAGTGATCCTACCCAGGGTCACTATGAGTAGGTACCGACTAGAAGGTACTTAACAACAACAATGTGTAAAATATTTAATGATGCTGCAATTATAGAAGGGATACACAGAGTCACTGTACTGAAAATAATTCTTTGATAATCAACCATTTTAAAGGTGGCATATGATCAAGTGCTGATGGTACTGAAGGAAGAAATCTACACAGAACTGAAGGCATTGACAAAAACAAGGCTCCATGAGTTAATGGAATACAAATTAAAGTTATTCAACAAGCTGGGTCAGTGTTTGAGGTACTCACTCAACTATTACAAGAAATTTGGAATACAGCTACCTGGCCATACAATTTTAAGAGATCTGTATTTGTGTCCATTCCAACAAAAGTGTTCCAATGAAATGTGGAAATCATAGAACAATATCATTAATATCACTTATAAGTAAAATTTTGCTGAAGAGAATTCCAAAAACAGTTACAGCAGTATATGGACAAGGAGCTGTCAAAAATTCAAGCCAAATCATGACGAAGTGAAATAAGGGATATCCTTGCTGATATTAGATGGATTTTTGTTGAAAGTAGAGAATATCAGTAAGTATTCTTGACTGCAAAGACATCTGGTTATGTGAATCACACAAACTATGGATAACATTTTAGTGAATGGGAATTCCAAAACACATAATTGTGCTCATGAGGAACCTGTTTATAATTCAAAAGGCAGTCATTTGAGAAGATCAAAGGGATACTGAAGTTGTAAAAGATTTAATTTTTTTTTTTTTTGGTCTACAATCAATGCTCATGGAAGGAGCATTCAAGAAATCAAAGGAAGTCCTGCATTAGAGACATCTGTGGCAAAAGACTTCTTAAAGAGGTGTTAAAGAGTAAAGTTGTAACTTTTGAATACTAATGTGCTCCTGATCCAAGCCATAGTATTTTCAATTGTCTCATATGCATGTGAAAGTTAGACAAACGATTAAGGAAGATTGGAGAAGAATTGGTGCATGTGAATTGTGGTTTTAGAATATTGAAAATACCATGGAATCCTTGTGTGGTGCTATGGGATAAAGTACTGGACCACAAGTTTGTTTTGAACCACAAAGTCAGTGGTTCAAACCCACCAGTCACTCCTTGGGAACCACTATGAGTCAGAACCAACTTGATGACACTTAACAACAACAATGACACCAGAAGAAAAACAAATTTTTGTTAGAAGAAGTACCAGAATGCTCCTTAGAAGTGAATATGTAACACTTTAACTCTTGAACAATGGGCATGGTATCAAAATGGACTCAGCCCTAGAAGAGGACATCATGCTTGACAAAGTAGAGACTCAGGAACAAAAAGGAGGTCCCACAAGGAGATGGATTAATGGACTCAAACATAACAACAATTGTCAGGATGATACAGGGCTATCCGGTGTTTCCTTCTGCTGTGAATAAGTCTCTATGAGTTGTAGCCAACTTGATGGCACCTAACACCAACAACAAAGTGCGAGTAGGAAAATCAAACAAACAAAAAGGATTGAGTGGGAAAAAGTGATAGGCTGAAATTAGAACTTGAACTTATCATAAAACTTGAGTGGGAACTAAAAATAGAATGTATCTATATAGGGAGCCACTGTGTGGTAAGAGGAATACATGATAAAGATAATGTCAAATACAGAAATTAGTGAGTGTTTTTAGGACACTAAGGTTTTCTCTGAGATTTCTTTTGCTCCCATAACTGTTCATGCTCAGTGACTTCCAGACATACTACCAAATTCTTCACTTGTATGCATGGATCCATTTTCCTGGCATTTCACCTGCCTCATACATTCAGATCTGACTAGCAATGCAGCCACATTCTGCTCTTACTAAACCACACCAAACTGAGATACCACGTAGTACCTTACAACTACTGAAATGTTTCAAAAACAAACTCAAAATCAATGGAAATATATCTATTCTATTAACTATTATTATTATATTATATTATTATTCTATCCTATTAACTATTATCTCTAGTGATCTATTTCCAGAAAACTGATTATTGAGTCCTTACTTTTTCTTATTTATCCTCTATATATTTTTGAATATTTGTATGTTAAAGTCCTAGTGTGACACTGTAGGATAAGCATTGTACTGCTAACTGCAAGGTTAGTTGTTTAAACTCACCAACTGCTCTTCAGAACCCCTATACAGGATTGCTGTAAATGGGAACCAACCCAGTGGCACTTAACTACAACAATGGTATAATCATGGATGGTGTTCATAAAGAATCTTTCTAGGTGTCATGTTGTTGATGTTATATGCTGTTGAGTCAATTTATACTGTACAACAGAACAAAATCCTGCCCAGTCCTATGTTATCCTCAAAATGTTTGCTCTTTGAGTCCATTTTTTGCAGCCATGGTATCAATTTTTCTCATTGCAGGTCTTCCTCTTTTTGCTGATCCGTTCCTTTACTAAGCATGATGTCAGTTTCTAGGGACCAGTCTTTTCCGATTGCATTTCAAAAGTACAAAAGACAAAGTCTCACCAACCTTGCTTCTAAGGAATATTCCAGCTATACATCTTCCAAGACAAATTTGTTTGTTCTTCTGTAAGTCAATGATACTTTCAATATTTTTCAACAGCACTATAATTCAAATACATCAATTTTCCTTCAGTCATTCTTATTCATTGTTTAGCTTTCACACACATCTGAAGTGATTGGAAATAATGTGGCTTGGATCATGTACACCTTAGTCATCAAAATGATTTATTTAAAGAGGTCTTTATAGCAGATTTGTCTAATGCAATATGTTGTTTGATTTATGACCTCTATTTTCATGAGTATTGATTGTGGTTCGAAGTAAAAATGAAATTCTTGACAACTTCAATACTTTCCCTTTGCCATCATATTGCTTATAGGTCTAATTGTGCATAATTTTGTTTTCTTTATTTTGAAGTGTAATCCATACTAAAGGCTGTACTCTTTGATATTAGACATCGTAGAAATCATAAACCAGGAAGTGAGTAATTTATCCTATCAATATTGAAGTGTGAGGGAATGATATAATACCAGAAAGATCCACAATCAAAATTTTATTTCAGGATTATTAATAATGTGAATGTTTTGGTAAAACATGGGAGAAACAGATATTTACTATATAAGATATTTTAAATTTCTTTTATGTACATTACTAAATACCATGCAATATATTTGTACCTAGTAAGAAAAGAAGAGTAAAAAAGTCATTTTGATACCTGATTTTAAAAGGACTAAAAAATGAGACTATTGATATTAAATTACATAAAATTAAAAATGTATGTTGTTGTTAAGGAGTTCTGGTCGCGTAGTGGTTATGAATCAGGCTGAGAACCGCAAGGTCAGCAGTTAGAAACTACCAGCTGTTCCGCGGGAGAAAGATGAGGCATTCTGCTCCCATAAAGATTTACAGTCTCGGAAACCCTGTACAGGGTCGCTATGAGTCGGAACTGACTCCAGGGCACATAATAACAATTGTTGTTAAGTGCCTTCCAATCGATTCTGATCCTTGATGACCCTGAAGAGGGTTTCAAGCAGCCTCTGGTGGGTTTAAACTACCTACCTTGGTGTGGCGCTGTGGGTTAATGAGCCAGACTGCAAAGCAGTTTGAACTGCAAGATCAGCAGTTCAAGCTCACCAATTGATCCTGGAAATCTGTACAGGGTCGCTATGGGTTGAAATCTACTTGATGGCACTTAACAACAACAACTTTCCTAGTGTGGCACTGTAGGATTAGTCAGGACTGCAAATCACAAGGTCAACAGTTCAAATTCACCAGCAACTCCTCGGAAACCCTATACATGGTCACTAGTAGTCAGAACCGACTCAATGGCACTCAACAACACAAACAAGGTTGCTGGCAGTCCAGTGCCACACCAGGAATCCCACACTGTGCTTCTTGGTGGTGGTGGTGATTATGTGCTGTGGAATGGGTTCTGACTACAGCGAGCCTGTATAGGGTTTCAGAGGCCGTAAATGTTTACAAGATAATAAAAGCCTCATCTTTCTCCTGTGAAACAGTGGGTAGTTTCGAACTTCTGACCTTGATTCATAACCACTATACTACCAGAGCTCCTTACAATGTTGCATACATATAAGACACTTATGAAGTGTATTAATTTGCTGGGCTGCAAAATCGGTTTGAACAGCAATGTCGGCATCTCATGCCTACTAGCTGCTCCTAGGAAACCCTGTACAAGGTTGCTATGGATCGGAACCAACTCGACAGCACTTACCAAGAACAACATAGGGTTTAGGATTTGAGGATAGAGTATATTCTAGATTAGTAAATAGCATGAAAATGAGAATAAATAAGGAATTCATTGAATTCACCATGGAAAATGGGGTATGTTAGGGGCTGTAAAAAACAAGGATGAACATGTATGTAAGGAATAGCTTCCATTTCAGAGTTTGAATTTGAAACAATTGTGAACAAAAGAGAGGTCCTTAAATACGAGAATGTCACAAGGAACATTAATATTTTATTATTATTAAAGGGTATTATCATAATCAATTTAGAAGATGATTATAAATTTCTAAGCAGATAATTGTAAGAGATGTGCAGTCTTAGTTTCAATAGGACTGTTAGCTCATTTTTTTACATGTTTTCCTTTATGATTTTTGACCAAATAGTTTTATCAACTTGACATATTATTATACTTGTATATCGTAATTAATAAACCATTTAATCTATGTCTAAAAGATCTTAAATCCAAAATTGTAGTGAATAATGTGTTATTAGATTTTCTGATAATTCTCTTCATAAATCAAATAAATTATTAGACTTAATTTCAATTGAAAGCTTTACCTTATTTATCTTTAATTGGACATTTTCTGCCATGTTTTAAAGAGTAATAATACCTTACATAGTATAATCAGTAAAGTAGAATCCTGATATGTTGTTGTAGGATAAGCAAAGGACTACTAATCAATCTCAAGTTCAGCAGTTCAAATCCACCAGCCCTCATAGGAAATACAGAGTTGCTATAGGTCAGAACTGACTCTAAAGAACTTAACAACAAACAGAGTATCAATAAAGTTTCTTATAAAGTAAAATGAGCTTTATGGTTTCTAATCCTAAAGAAATCTGAGTTTTCAACTATTGTATTATCTCTTTGAGAACAGAAATGTGGATCATGAAACAACAACAACAACAATGAGTTTTGCTAACTCGTTTCTCTGCCAAAGATTGCTTTATTTCATAATTCTTCCTGATTACACAGTTCTTCTTATGATGAGCCATCTGGCAATTTCTCTAAATTTCTCACTGGGATGATGGCAGAAAATAAGAATCGAGCCAGTTCCCAGGGAACACAAAGGAAGACTATCTAGATTGCTATGGCGAATTTTGACATTAGAGCCAAGAATCTCTGCATAGATGCCAGGTAGGTTATTACCACTGAAATTTGATTTAACTATCAAAGGATATCTGACTCTAGCTTTCCTAATTATGCCTGGCTAATTAAAATGTGCAAAGCACTGTCATCTATAAAATTTTAAGAAATATTTCTAAATTATATATTGATTTATAAATGAAGCCATTGATATTAAAGAAAATGTTTAATTAACTGAATCTGTAAAAAGCTCCTTTTAGGAAATAAAAATTTAGGATAATTAAAATTGCTGTGGAGTGTTGGTGGTGGAGTGTGGTTCACTGCACTATGAACCACAAAGGCAGCAGTTCCCATTCCCAAGCTGCCCTGTGGGAGAAAGATGAGGCTTTCTGCTCCAGGAAAGGTCTTCAGCCTAGGCAAACCTATTGGGAAGTTCAACTCTGTCATATGGGATCACTATGTATAAAAACAAAAACAATTGCAAATTTATATATGAATAGATGAACAAAATAATCATTTGTTCAAAAAAAGAAAACTACTACATTTGCAGATTGATTCCTACAGAAGAAATAAAAATATGGTTATTATAAACATTCAAGTGAAATATAATTTAAAGTTAATCCACATCCCATAAGCCTCCTGATAATATGAATAACTCACTTTTGCCTCTAATTTAAATGTTGCATCAGTAGATAGTGGGAGTCCTGGTGTGACACTGTAGAATAAGCACTGGACTGCTAACAGCAAGGTCAGTAGTTCAAAACCACCGGTTGCTTCTTGGAAACCCTATACAACATTGCTCTGAGTCTGAACCAATTTGATGGCACGTAAGAATAACAAAAAGCTGTCATTTAAATAATTAATGAGATTTGATTCTATTTATATCTATTAATGCCTACCAGGTGCCAGGTGGTGGGGATATGAATAGTAAAATAGGAATCCAATTGTGTGAAAGTTCAGAAGCCACCATGGGAGACAGAGACAAATAAAATACCAGGGAATATTAGATTCTTTTCATCTTTGAAAGAATATATATTATAAGTAATATGATGCTCTAAAATTCTATTTAGGTATAGTTTTATCTTCTCTGATTTTTAAAATTCTGAGTTTCTTATTTGTTTAGCATCTTGAAGATACATATCAGCATATTTTATCCGACCTGAAGCTCTTTGAGACTAACTGGTATATCATAGAGTTTATGCTGAATTAGTCTCACAAATATTAATTAATTAAAATAAGTTTGTTATTGTTGTTAAGTGCCATTGAGTCAGCTTTCATCCATGATGATCCTATATAGAGTTTCTGAGGAGTGACTCACCAACCTTGCAGTTTGAACCGACTTTGCAGTCTAGCACATTAACCCACAATGCCACACCAGGACTCTATTAAAATAAGTTTGGATAGACCTAAGTTTGGGGAGAGCTAAAAATAAAAGTTCCAGGCTTGAATATCCAACCTACACCATGGTAATTCCATTTGGATTTCTTAAAATATTTTAATACTAAATGTTCAAAATTGACTTCTTGGTCTTTCTTTCATGTCTTCCTCTTTCCCTTTAAAAGTATAACTATTTACTCAATTATTTTTCATACTTTTCTCCTTAACAACTACAGATCTACTTATATAAAGTATTTTGTTCTTTAATTCATTCATTTTTTAGTCTGTAAATTATTCAATTGCCTAACAAATGTTTACTCAACCTCTACTATATGCCAGAAATTGTGATAATCATTGTAGATATATATGAACAAATATAGCATCCTTACCCCTTAGAGATCACACATTTATCTGAGACGAAAAATAAAATGACAACCAAACAAAACTAAGTAATCAAACGAGAAAAATAATTTAAATGTCGATGTTTTAAAATTTAGCATTTTAATCCATCTTGACTCAGTTTTTGTAAATGCTAAGAGATATGCGTCCTGTTGCATTTTTCTGCAAAATGACATCAAGTTTAGCCAGCATCATTTGTTAAAGAGACTGTTTGCCCTATAATGGATTTTTTACCCTTTGTCAAAGATCAGCTGTCCATAAATGTATGTATGAATTTATTTCTGGTTCTCAATTATGTTCCATTGGTCTATGTGTCTGTCATACAAAATCATGCAAAAAAAAAATGATAATCTGAGTGATGTACAGATAAAAATTCAAGCTAAAAAGGGGTTGGTAGGTAAATGGAAGTACATCCAGGTATAAATTTGACAGGGGATATTTCTACATATGTATTTGTTTAAGGATGTTTCAAAGTGTTCATGGAAAGGTAATGGGATGTTTCCACAAATTTTTGATGCTCCCCTCATTAGTGTTGCAAATATATCTATAATTATAGTAGATCTTACAGGAGAAAAGTTACATAAACATATTAATGCTAACCAAACTCTTTGAGATGATGAGTTGCTAGTCCTAGGCACTCAAGACCATAGTCTTGGGGAACAATAAAGTTAGTTTTTGTTGTTGTTGTTAAGTGCCATGGAGTTAGTTCCTATTCATAGTGACCCTGTATAGGGTTTGCAAGGAGGGACTGGAGAGCTTGAACACCTGACCTTGTAGTCCAGCGCATTAACCAACATTATAAAGAATGGGTACATTCCAAATCCAATCTGTTCAAAAGGTAACTGTCTTCCAAATTTCTTGGCAAAGATGAGTGAGTGCCTCCAGTGTTTTATCAATTTGTTGAAAGATTTCAGCTTGTATCTTATAAATTCTGGGAGCCTTGTTCTTTGCTAATGCCATCAATGTACCTTGGACTTCTTCCTTTAGTATCATTGGCTCTTGATCGTATGCTGCCTCTTGAAATGGTTGATCATCAAATATTTATTTTTGGTACAGTGAATCTGTATTCCTTCCATCTTCTTTTGATGCTTTATTTCTTTTTGGTACAGTGAATCTGTATTCCTTCCATCTTCTTTTGATGCTTTATTTCTTTTTGGTACAGTGAATCTGTATTCCTTCCATCTTCTTTTAATGCTTTCTGCATTATTCAATATTCTGTCCATAGAATCTTTCAATTTTGCCAGTCGAGGCTTGAATGTTTTCTTCAGTTCTTTCAGTTTGAGAAATGCTGAGCATATTCTTTGCTTTTTGTTTCCTACCTCTAGGTATTTGCACTTTTTATTATGATACTTGACTGTCTTCTTGAGCTGCATTTTGAAATTTTATGTTCAGCTCTTTTACCTCCTCATTTCTTCCATTTGCTTTAACAGCTCTATACTGGAAAGCAAGTTTCAGAGTTCATTCTGATATCCAGTTTTGTTAAGTTTCCTGTATTTTTGCTTTATTCCTGTATGATGTTCTTAATGTCCTCCCACAACTCTTCTCGTCTTTGATCATTAGTACCCACATTTCTACCAACATGCATTATTGGTGTCATATGTGCTCTCTAGGATGAAGAAGACTTATCTATAGCACTCCTCACTTCCTTCTAAGTCCTCATCAGAATCACATATGGCATCCATAAGTCTCCCAGCAGTATCTTCATGGGAATTTAGAAACTTTAAAAGTATTTTCATACTCCACCTGTTCTCCAATTCCAAAGCCATTTTCATTCATACTGCAGGTATTAGAACAGCACCCATACTTAGACTGTTTAGAAGGATGCTGTTGTTGTGTGACATTGAGTTGGTTCTGATTCAAAGTGATCCTATATAGGATTTTTGAGAGTGGCTGGTAATCCAGTTATGGTTAGTAATCCAGTGCTTATCCTACAGAGCCACACCAGAGCTTTTTAGGAGGCTGTGGTTGTTAGTGCCATCGAGTTGATTTTGACTCATAGCAACCCTGAATAGGGTTTCTGAGGAATGGTTGGTGAGTTTGAACTGCCAATCTTGTAGTTCAAACCAGACTTGCAGTCCAGTGTTTTTCCAACAGTGCCATACCAGGATTCCCTTTAGGAGGATAGATGTCCATATTCACGTTTACAGGTATAAAGGAAGACTTCCTGTCTCTTTATTCCATAGAGGAAGGTCCTTGTTGTCTCTTCTAAACTTCTGCTACTGGGTGACCTTAATGTGACTTTGCATCCCTTTTCCTGGATTCCAGTTTGTAGCTTGCTTATTAATTCTCTTTTAAGTCTCAAAAGAGATTGATTTAGACACACTAATTTGCCTGTTAATATAATAAAGACAACACATTCCCAGTTGGTTCTATAACCATAAACATAAAGGTTAAGATTTACAACATTGTTTCTAGGAGACACAATTTAATTCAAAACAGTGTGCAAGTGGAAACAAAGCAACTAACAACAGTATGAGGATAATTCAAAGAATACTGCTACTAACATTACAATTCATCAGGCAGAAGTTTATTCCAAACAAAATACATATAAACATGTTTTTGCGAGTAATGGATGGCTACAGACAAATTCTCTCAGTAACACATGTGTCTTACATTCATTAGAGTGACTTCAAGTCATTTTTGCCATGGGGGGAAAATGATTTTGAGGACAGGACTATTATCAATTAAAAAAA
>NW_006408939.1:535699-538163 GCF_000296735.1 Chrysochloris asiatica | reverse complement strand
CACATAAAATAACAGTGTTTAGACAGATCAAGTATTTCAAGGAAGATCCAGAAGACCTAATTGATGAACAAAGTGAGGGAAGAGCTTGTACCTCCATGAATTAAGAAACTGTGAATGTAGTCAAGAAAATTATAAAAGATTATCGAGCTATCATTGAGGCATAATCACTAAAGTTGGCTCAGCATAGCTCATCTCACATGGTTCAGCATTTTCAGCTGTTATCAATAGCTTGCTTTTAACAAACTTTCATCTTGATGTATCCCAAAATCATTGTGCAAAGATCAGCTAGTTTAAAGAGCTGATCATTCCATCTGTCTTTTAAGTAAAATTGAAGCTAATGAAGATGATAATATTAGGACACAAATAGTAACTTAAGACCAGTCTAGGATTACCAATATGATTCAGAGAGAAAAGTCCAATCAAAATAGTGGCTCTTTGTGCTGGGCCAGTGAAAATCAGCACAAAGAGTTCAGCTTAGACAGTTATGGTGACTGCTTTTTGGGATCCCCAAGGAGTATTCTTGATAGATTATCTTGAAGGGCATAGTACAATCACATGAGTTTATTTTGAAGATGGTTAAGAAAACTGAAAAGCACATTGGTAAGAAAAAGACCAGGAAAGATGTCCCAAGATTTTTTTTTTCCATCTCGTTGAAAAAACAAACAAACAAAACACCTGCTCATTCTTCAAGGATAGCAAGAGCTGTCCTATGAGAATATCATTGGGAAGACTTACCTCATCCACCCTACATCCTGACCTTATTTTGTTTCCCAAACTCAAAATTCATTTAAAAGGAACATGCTTTAAGTCACTGAAAGATTCCCAAACTGTCCTTTGGATGTGGTGTAAATCAATTATTTGAAAAGTCCATAATTCTTTGGAAAAGGAATAGAGAGATGGAAACACAGCCTTCAGAAGTGTATTATTCTAGATGGAGAGTATATCAAGAAACAATAGGTGTCTCTGGGCAACAGTGAATTGAAATGGACTGGTATTGGCTATTTTGAATCAGACATTCATATGATGTACTATGCTTGAGTGATAAGTTAAAGAGGAAGGATTGGTAGTAGAAAAATATGGTTTTGGTAATAGAAAGGACACAGGAAAATGCATCATAAAATTTTACAAGACAAATGATTTGTTCATTGCAAATATTTTTTTTTTCAGTAGCATGAATAGCAACTATACATGTGAACTTTATCAGATGAAATGCACAGGAATTAAGTCAATTACATTTGTGGCACCAGACAATAGAGAAGCACAATATCATAAGCTAAAACAAAGCCAGGGGTCCCTAGTGGAATAGACTATCAACTACTCATATGAAAGTTCATGTTGAAGCTGAAGAAAAGTAAAACAAGTCTACACTAACCAAAACATGACTTTAAATATATCCCACCTGAATTTAGGATCCATTTCAAGATCAGATTTGATACACTGGACACTAATGACTGAAGCCCAGACAAGTTGTGTGAGAGGTCATTAAAAAGACAGGAGGAAAAAAAAATACCAAAATGGATGTCAGAGGAAACTCTGCAACTTGCTCTCCAGCATAGAGATGCTAAAGAAAATGGAAGAAATGAGGAAGTAAATGAGCTGAACAGAATATTTCAAAGGACAACTCAAGAAGATAAAGTAAAGTATTATAATGAAATGTTCAAAGACCTGGAGTAATAAAATCAAATGGGAAAGAACATGCTTAGCATTTTTCAAGGTGAAAGAACTGAAGAAAAAATTCAAGCCCCAGGTTGTAATACTGAAGGATTCTATGGGAAAATACTGAAGGATGCAGAAAGCATCAAAAGGAGACAGAATGAATACACATAGTTACAGTATCAAAAAGAAACAGATGACATTCAATATTCTAAGAGGGAGCATATAATTAAGAGTAAACGTTCAAGTTGCACTGACGACACTGACAAAAAAGAAGATAAAGGAACGGATGGAATATAATTCAAAATGATTCAACAAACTGATGCAGCACTGAAGTGCTCACTCATCTTCCAAAAATCTGGAAGTCATCTATCTACCTGGCCAATTATACAGAAGAGGTCCATATTTGTGTCCATTCCAAATAAGGTTATGCTACATAATGTGAAAATTACCAAACAATATTATTAATATCCCATACAAGTAAAATTTTATTGAATATATTTCATAAATGGTTACAATAGCACAAGACCAGCAAACTACCAGAAATTCAAGCTGGATTCAGATGAGGACAAGAAACTAGACTTATCATTGAATGCAAAGATGTTTCTTGACTATGCAAAGACATTTGACTTTGTGGATCATAATAAACTATGAATAGCATGATGAAGAATAGCAATTCCAAAACACTTACTTGTGTTCATAAAGTTATACATGCTCATTTCAACAGGACAAGGAAATAATGAATGATTTAAAACCAGGAAAAGTGGGCTCCAGGGTTGTATCTGTTATGCCCAGAGTTTGGGGTCCCCAA
>NW_006408939.1:532662-534359 GCF_000296735.1 Chrysochloris asiatica | reverse complement strand
GTTACTAGGAGTCTGAGCTGGCTCAACATTATCTAAGAACAGCAATGTGACACAATATATTGTTGTTGCACTACATGACAATGTAAATACTTTGTGTCCTGTGTTTGAAAAATAAAAATAATAATCTATAGGGGCAACTAGTATCAAAAGATATATATTTTAAAAAATAGAGATTTCAATTTCAGAGTTGTTGCTGTCTGCATTTACAGGATGAATCATGACAAATGTAATAACTAAAAATCAATTCTTATGTAGATATGTTTTGTGGCGACTCACTGCGTGCATGGTATTGGCAACCATTAAAAGATGTTTCTGAGTGATAAGTACTCCTCAGTAAATTTCTAAATGAAGCACATTCAACTTTTAACTCATTTACATGGTATTTGTTTTCCTGGAAAGTTCTGCTTATGTGTTAAATGGAGTTCTTTCTCACCTCAGATAACTATAAAGTGTTTCACCTACATGACATAGCAAAACTCAAACAGGCACAAGATGATATTTAATTGCACAGAACTGTCACAGACACTGAATGGAAACATCATCCCTGACCTGTACTCATTAATCATTGTTACTGCCTAAAATACTCTCAGATAATGTGCAAAATGCCTGCTATGCAGTATTGAACTGCTACAATCCTCTTTCCCCGGAAACTGCTAAAGAACTTGCTAAAATATCCAAATTAACTTATTTTTGTAGTGCATACCAGCCTCTTGAAACATTCCATTCTAATTCTTCCTTAATTCTGTAACAATGATTCTTAACAAAAAAATATTTGTTTCTGTTCATTTGTTTAGCAAACACTTACTGAGCACCTGCTCAAAATGAAAATTTTAAATTAAATAATTTAATCACCCTACAATGATAACAAAGACATTTGCTATTGTTCCAAAGGGGATATTCTTGGCTTATAACCTCAATTAAAATTTCTCAAATCTTCTGCCAACTGGAAATAATAAGCAAAAGTCAAGATATTTCATAATGTCTATAAATTGGTATGAACCACAAGGTCAGTGATTGAAACTCAGTGGCTCCTTAGAAACCCTATACAAGTTCATTATGAATTGGAACCAACTTGACAGCACTTAACAACAGCAACATAGCCAAACTACTGATCCTCTATCCCTTCCCTTAAACTGACAACACAAGTCTCAAAAACATTATAATATAAGCTCTGAACTACAAACCACAAGGCTCAAGGCACGAGTCTGCCAGTGGTTCACTGGGAGAAAGATAAGGCTTTCTGCTCTGGTAAAGATATAATCTCAGAAAGCCATACCCAGAGTCACTATGCGTCTGAATTGGTTCCACAGCATTAATGTAGCCAAGCCAGTGTAATAGACAAGTTGGGAATATTGAAGAATAATTTATACACAATAAAAAGTTGTTCTTTAAGCATGTTGTTGTTTTAGTGCCTTTGATGAGAGGGTTCTGATTCACAGTGATCCAGGATAGTGTTTCCAAGGAACAGCTGGTGGAATTGAACCACTGAATTTACAGATAGTAGTTCAGTGCTTTTTCTACAGAGCCACACCTGGACTCCTCTTAAAGCACATATCTGTATAAATTGTTTTTAGCTATAATCAGTCAACCTTGAATCATGCCAACACCAAGTTGGCTACCTAATCCTACACCATCCGCAGGATGAGCTGTGGATTAGATTATGATATTTTGTGGGGGATAGGGTTTTTACTTACTGG
>NW_006408939.1:529575-531152 GCF_000296735.1 Chrysochloris asiatica | reverse complement strand
ACTACCCAGTCTTGCTCTATCCTCACAATTATTGTTACATTCATTGCTGCCACTGTGTCAGTCCATCCTGTTGGGAGTCTTCCTCTTTTTCACTGACCATTCACTTTACCAAGCACAATTCCTTTTTCCAGGGACTGATCCCTTCTGACAATATGCCCAAAGAACAAAAGATTAAGTCTTACCATTCTAGTTTCTAAGAAGCATTCTGGCTATATTTCTTCCAAACAGAATTTTTTGTTCTTCTGGAAGTCCATTGTACTTCCAATATTTGTTGCCAGTGCCATAATTCAAATGCATCAATTCTTCTACAGTTTTTCTTATTCATTGTTCTTTTCCACAAATGGTGTTGGAGCAAGTGGACATTTATAGGCAAAAAATGAACCTCAACCTATTTTTCACAATACATAAAAAAGTAACTAATAATGGGTCACAGAATTAAATGTAAAACTTGAAACTATAAAACCTTTAGATAAAAAATTAGAAAATATTCAAAATCTAAGATGAAGTAAAGTGTTCTTAGAGTTAAAATCAACAACAGGTTACATAAAAGAAAACAGAATGATAAAATTAATATCATCAAAATTAAAAGCTTTTGCTCTCTGAAGAGGCGGGACTTAATGGAGGATTAAGGAGAAGTCCAGTGCAAACATGCAGCTACAATAACACAGAATGCCATAGGAAGCAGGTTCAGGGTATGGTCCCAGAACTCTAAACTGCATACAAAGGAATATATAGAAAGTTTGAAGGCTTACAGCTAGTTGAACTTGTAGTGGAAGCAAGAACAGTGGTGTTATTTCTGATCAGCCAGGCTCAGTGACTCCCGGAGCAGCCATCTTGGGTGCAATGGAGCAGGGGAAGGATCAGAGCCGCTGTGGACACCTGACTGATCCTCAGAGATAAAGGTGTGGACATTCTTTTTGTTTTGTTTCTGTTTATTGGTCTCTTGTTATCTGTGCACTTCCATTCTGGTGACTAGAGGCAGTGCCTAAGCGATTAGACACCCCCCCCCCCAGTAGGTTCTACTGTGCATGTGCAAAGTGGTAAGATAAAAGATCAACATACAAAAATCAGTTGGATGTCTCTAAACTAATAATGACAGCACTAAAAATAAAATTAGGAAAGCAATACCATTTACAATAGCCACCCAAAGGATGAAATATTGGGGAATACATGTAAGCAGAGAAACAATGTACCTGTACAAAGAAATCTATAAAACTCTACTAAAAGAAACCAATAAAAATGGAAGAATATACCAGCTCCTGGATAGAAAGAATTAACATTTTGAAAATGTCAATACTACCCAAAGTAGTCTACACTTATTATGCAACACCAATCCAGATTCCAAAGACATTCTTTAGAGAGATGGAAAAAACAATTACAAACTCTGTATGGAAAGGAAACAGACAGAGGATAAGCAAAGCACTGCTTAAGAAGAACAACAAAGTTGGAAGCCTCTCATGCCCTGATTTCAAGATTTACTACATGGCTACAGTACTCAAAACAGCCTGGTACATGTACAATGAAAGATACATAGATCAATGGAATAGAATCAAGAATCGAGAAATTAACCCATCCAC
>NW_006408939.1:520675-521373 GCF_000296735.1 Chrysochloris asiatica | reverse complement strand
AAAAATAGCAGTGTAATTGTCTACTACACGAACAAGCAAGTTGCTCACTGGGGAGCCATCAAGGCAAGCAAGCAATCAAGTCCCTTCAGGTCAAAACCCCCTCCAAGTCTGAAACTTAAAGGGAACACATAAGCAGGTATGTAAGCTTGCTGGTCACCATGTTAGTCTACTGGTAAGTGGAAGAGGGGAAAAGGCAGCAATGAAGAAATGGGATGAGTTCAACCATGTTCCATATACTCCTACTGAATTGGAGATGAGAGAGAGAAGAGGAAGGGCTGGGTGTTCCAAAGTGTGATGAGACCTGGGGACTCCTGAGCCTATGGACAAGGACATAGCCACAGAGACCTAGAGCTGAGAGTGAAGCATCAGTTGGTGGGACATGAAGGGAAACACAGAAGAATGCCCAAACTTGCAGATAGTATCCATTTAACCGAGCCTCAATGACTTGATCATCAGAACTCCACTAGAGGAAGATTTAAAAAAAAAAAGAAAAAGATAAAGGAAGTAAGTGTAAATTGCTACAATTTGATGAACTTGACCTATACTTATGGATGCAGTATCTCAAAATACCAACTGAGAGCTAAGAAGTCTCACATCACATATCATTCCTATCCCCTCTGTATACAGGGTAGATAGGAACAGGAAACTTAGGTATTGGCTACCTAAAATGAGGGGTGATAAAGACATGAAATGACTGG
>NW_006408939.1:516760-519830 GCF_000296735.1 Chrysochloris asiatica | reverse complement strand
AAATATTAATCAGTCAGAAAATGCAACTTAAAACCAAAGACAATATAATTGCACACCTATCATTTTGGACAAAATAAAATAATAATGACACCAACAAATGCTGGCAATGATGTGGAGAAACTGCATCACTCATACATTGCTTGTAGAAATTTAAATGATACAGTCATTCAGGCAAACAATTTGGATGCTTTTTATAAACCAAAAATACAATTAGTGTTGTTGTTGTTGTGTACAACCTAGTAATTATGTCTCTAGTCATTTATTGCAAAGTAGTGTGTTCACACAAAACAGGTACCTATTTGCTTATGTGGTGCAGTGGCTTTATAGGATAAATGCTGGACTATGAACTCTAAGGTTGGTAGTTTACGCCAACTAGCTAGCTGCTCTAGGGAAGAAAGGTGAAACTTTCAGTTCCCACAAAGATTTCTAGTCTCAGAAGCCCTACTCTCAGTCACTTGACAGCACTTAACAAAAACAATTGCTTATATCAGCTTTATTCATAATGTTCAAAAATTGAAGACATTCTTTAGTGGAGAAATGGTCAAATTGTGGCACACACATACTACTCAGCGATAAAAAGGAACAAACCAATGGTATACATAGCAACCTGTATTTCCCCCTAAGATTCACGCTGTGGGGCAAAAAATCAATCCCAAAATGCTATATAGTATATGATTCCATTCACATAATGTTCTTGATATGTCAAAACTTTAGAAGTGGAGAATATATGACTACCTAGGTTTAAGGAAGATTTGAGCAGAGCAATGTGACTATGGATATAAAATTTATTTATAATAATTGTATTAATAATATAATTAATACAAGAATCTTGTGGTGATAAAAATGCTCTGTATCCTGAGTGTTTCAATAGGATATGCTGGTTGTGATATCACACTCTAAGTTGGCCAGTTAAAAACTTTGGAAGAAACTTTGTAAGGGGTACATGGATCTCTCTGTAATATATTTTACAATTGCATAGATATTTTATAATCAATTATCTTTTTAAATGCTTAATATTTAAAAAAGGATTTAGTAACAGAAAACAAATCCTCCTACACAGATAATAGGAGTTCTGTTGATGTAGGGGGTTATGTGTTGGACTATTAATTATATGGTAGTATAGTTGGTGGTTCATATTCAACAGCCATTCATCAGGAGAAAGATGAGGCATTCAGTTCCTGTAGAGATTTCCAGACTCAAAAATCCTATCAGTTTGTTGTTGTTGTTGTTGTTACATGCAGATGAGTCTATTCTGATTCATAGTAACCCTGTATAGGGTTTCCAAGGAGTAACTGCAGGGCTTGAACTGCAAACCTTGTGGTTAGCACATGGTGCTTATCTTACATCACCACCCCAGGACTTTCAGTATTAGTATATATAGGAACAAATTTAATGGCAACCTATTTGACATTATGTTGTTACTGATAAGTGCTGTTGAGTTAGTTCTGACTAACAGTGAACCAATGAACAACAGAACGAAACACTGCCTGGGGCTGGTACCATCCTCACAATTGCTGTTACACTTGAGCCCATTGTTGCTGCTATTGTATCAATCCATCTAGTTGAGGGTCTCCCTCTTTTTCACTTACCTTCCACTTACTCAAGCATGATGTCATTTTCCAGGCACTGGTTGCTCCTGGTAGAAAGTCCAGAGTATGAGAGACAAAGTTTGGCCATCTTGGATTCTAAGGAGCATTTTGGATGACTTCTTCCAACACATATTTGTTTGTTTTTCTGACAGTCCATGGTACTTTCAATATTATCCTCAAATGCCATAATACAAATGCACCAAGACTTATATGGTCTTCCTTATTCATTGTCCAACTTGCACATGTATATGAAACTATTGAAAGTACCGTGATTTGGGTCAGGCACACTTTAGTCCTCAAACTACTATCTTTGCTCTTCAACACTTTAAAGAGGTCTTGTGCAGCAGATTTGCCTAATGCAACATGTTTAATTTCTTGACTGCTCCTTCCATGAGTGTTGATGGTGGATCCAAGCAAAATAAAGTCTTTGACACCTTCATTATTTTCTCCATTTATTATTTTATTTATTGCTCCAGTAGTGAGGATTTTTGTTTTCTTTACACTCTGGTTTTTAATCTTCATCACTAAGTATTTTCAGTTCCCTTCACTTCCAGCAAGCAAGATTGTAACACCTGCATATTATAGGTTGTTAATGAGACTTCCTCCAATCTTGATGCTACATTCTTCTTCATATAATCTGCTTCTCAGATTACTTGCTCAGCATACAGATTAAATATGTATAGTGAAAGAATACAATCCTGGTACACATCGTTCCTGATTTTAAACTATTCATTGACCCTCTGCTCTGTTCAAATGACTGCCTCTTGGTCTAAGTACAGGTTCCTCATGAGCATGATTAAGTATTCCAGAATATTCATTCTCTACAGTGTTGCCCATAGTTTGTCTAGATTACAGAGTTGAATGCATTTGCATAGTAAATAAAGCACAAGTAAACATCCTTCTGGCAGTCTTTGCTTTCAGTTTTCTCACCGTTTTACTCAAACATCTGCTTCTAGTATTTTGACACAAGATATAATTATGGTATATTTAAGCTTTTAGTATTAAAAAAATGTACAATAAGGATTATGTAAGTAAATAACAGCTACTTATAATAGTAACAACAAGAAGACAGAAAGCTCATAAATTCTCAAATATAGAGAACTATTGAAATAAATTATAAATATTTACATATAATAAAAAGGTGAGTAGGTAAAGCAATTTATGAATGGTAAATACTGTATGATTTCTATCACTCTTCTGTCAGTTTATCAAAATGTGATGGCTTTTGTTTTTCTGGTATTTGTATTTAAAATGTCAGCAGTGTCAACCTGATGAACAGGTTGAGTTCTCAGAGAGACAGGTTATGAAGAAGTAACTGTCTTATAAAAAACATTGTACATTAAAAGACCTATGAATAACCATAGAACATTGTCTGATATAGTGCCAGAAGATGATCAGCTCAGGTTGGGAATCACTCAAAATGAGAAGAAACAGCTACAAACATCTGTTAATAACCAGAACACAGAATATACTAAGAGTGA
>NW_006408939.1:507660-515066 GCF_000296735.1 Chrysochloris asiatica | reverse complement strand
AACCTTGCTTGTTGTAAGGGAAGAAAACTCAAGATATTTACTGATGAAGATCAAAGACCACAGCTTTTGGTATAGGTTGCACCTCAGTGAAATGAAAACAAAAATCCTAACCACTGGACCAATAAACAACATGCTTATCAACAGATAAAGGATTGAATTTGTCAAAGACTTCATTTCTAGGAATTTATGGACTATCAGTTGCAACATTTCAACAGACAGATGCCATTCTAGAAGCTCTCACTCAACTAAGCCAGGAAATTTGGAATGCAGCTTCCTGACTAAACCATTTGAAGAGATCCACATCCATGCCTACCCAAAGAAAGCTGATCTAATAGAATGCAGAAATTACAGAACCATATAATTGATATCACACACTAGTAAAATTTTGCTGAAGATAATTGAAAAATATTTTCAGTAGTACACAGTCAGAAAACTGCCAGAAATTCAAGACAGATTCAGAAAAGGATGTGGAATAAGATATAGCATAGCTGAGATTATATGGATCTTGGCTGAAAACAGAGAATACCAAAAAAAGGTTCACATCAAAAACAAAATCAAATGAAAAACCCACTGCAACCAAGTTGATTCTGATTCACAGTGAAACTATGATTTTTGACTCTATTGTTTCTGAGGCTATAAATCTTTACTAGAGGAGAAAGTCTCATTTTTCACCTTGAATCAGCTGGTGGGTTTGAACTTTTGACATTGTGATTAGCAGTCCAGTGCTTATCCTAGAGTGCCACCACTTTAGGCTACTGGGTCATTGCCAATCCGTCTACAAATGAGTCAATTTTGACCTAATAAGACAGAGTCGTTTCATAGCATTTTCAAGGTTGTAAATATTTATAGAAGAAGACAAGGTGGTCTCTGTCTGTGGAGCAACAAGTGGGTTTGACCTGCAGAACTTTCAGTTCGTGGCTCAATGCTTAACCCACCATTGCATCAGAACTCCTTATAAAGATGTCTACTTTTTGTTTTATTGGCTATTAAAATTGTTATCATAACAAATTATTGATAACATTGTGAAGAACAATTAATTGTGCTCATGGAGAATTGTATATAGACCAAGAGCAATTGTTTGTACAGAACATGAATATAGAACATGGCTTAAAATCAGGAAAAATGTACATCTAGAATTGCATCCTTTCACCCTACTTCCAATCTTTATATTGAGCAAATAGGCTGAGAAGGTGTACTATATGTAGAAGTATGTGACATTAGGGCTGGAGGAAAGCTTATTAACCACCTACAAAAGTGAAGAGGACTTGAGGAACTGGTGAAGATCAAATATTACAGCATTTAATATAGATTATACCTCAACACAAAGTAAATCAAAATTCTTACAACTGGACCAATAAATACTATCGTGATTAATGGATAAATATTGAAATTGTCAAGGGTTTCACTTTATTTGGATCTACAATCAATATCCCTGGAAGAAGTGGCCAAGAAGTCAAATATGCATTGTATAGAGCAAATCTGCTGTTAAAGACTTCTTTAAAGTATTAAACAGCAGAAATATTAATTTGAGAACTAAGGTGCCCTTGACCCAATCCAAGGTACTGTAGATCATCTCATATTCATGTGAAAGCTGAACAATGAATAAACAAGACCCAAGAACATCTTTGAATTGTGGTACTAGCAATCAGTTTATAGAGTGTGCCATAGAATCCCAGGAAAACTAAACGGTGTGTCAAATTGTCTTGGGGGAAATACAGAAAGGCTATTTCTTGGAAGCAAACATAGAAAGACCCCTTATAACTTATTGTGGATATATTATCAGGGGTATCAGTCCCTGGAGAAGGACATTATACTTGGTAAAGTGGAGGGCTAGCAAAAAAGGGGAAGACCCTCAATGAGATAGATTGACAGAGAAGCTGCAACCCTGATCTCAGACACAGCAAATATAATGAGGGCAGTGCAGTACTGGTTAGCATTAGATTGTGTTGTAAATGGAGTTGCTGTGAGTTAGAACCAATTCAATGTCATATAATAACAACTGTATGATTCTAATATTGTATCAATAATAGACAAAAGTATATTTATTTATATATTATTTAGAATAATTTGTTCCAAAATTTGTTTCCAAAGTCATGAGTCAATGGGCTTAATTTTTCCTTATCATTTTTTTGTATTCTCCTATTTTTTTTTTTTACATTAAGCATTCTTTTGTTCTATAATAAGAAAAATGTCCTCTAAACTGAAAAACATTTTCTATTGAAAAAAAAATATAGACTTTTCTCTTGTTGAGTAGGTTATTCTATGAATGACAAATAAGTCAAATTGATTGTTAGAGTTCCAGTTTTCTTTAGATTTGCATACTTTCTTATTCCATTGGTTACAGAAGTATGAATGCTCATGTCATCAAGTATAGTTTTGATATTTAAACGTCTCTTCCATTTCAAACAAATTTTGTCTCATGAGTCTTGAAACTGTTGTTACATTCATACACACTGAGAATTATAATGTTTTTCTGATGAATAACTCTTTAAAATTTTTCTTCTTTATCTAAAATTAATAAAGCTACTCAAACTTTCTGGGTTTGGTTTGGTTCTGTGTTCGGATGCTGTTTTTTTCACTATTACCTTTCTTATCTTTATATTTAATGAGGGTTTCTTCCTGAGAATGTGTAATTTGGACTTATTGTTTTTTATTTAATCTAACCTTTTTGACATTTTAATAGAATTTTTTACACCATTTAAGCTTTGTACAGTTATTTACATGGTTTGATATATACTATTTTGCTGTTTTCTTTTTATTCTTCTGTATGTGTTTTGTTCGGATGGTGCAAATGGTTACCGCACTTGGCTGGTAAACAGACTGTTGTAAGTTCCAAGCCACTCAGCGGCATCTTAGGAGAGAGGCTTAACAATCTATTTTCAAAAAAACCAAATCAAAAAATAAAATATGATCTTAACCCAGTAATTATAGCAACAATCAAGGAGACAGAAAGCAACAAATGTTGACAGAATGTGGAGAAATTAGAACTCTCTTATATTGCTGTTGATACTGTAAAACGGTATAACCACAGCTGAAAACATATGGCATACATTTTAAATGTTGGAAATAGAAATACCATTTCATCAAACAATGCCACTAGAGAAATCAAAGCCAAAACATGACAGATAGACACACAAACATGTTCATTGTAACATTTTTAACAATAGCAAAGTGACAGGAAGAAAGTAGGTGCCTATCAATGGATGAATGGGGAAACAGTACATACATACAATGAAATTCTACGGGATGTTAAAGAATAATGACGAACGGTGAAACATCTCAGAACATGGATAGATCTGGAGGACATTACTTTGAATGAACAAAGTCAATTACAAAAAAACAAATACGGCATGATAATCCTATTGTAAAATATCAAGAAAGGGTTCATACACAGAAAGAAATGTTCTTTGATGGCTACCAGAGATACCAGAGAAATGAGGAAAAATCGTTAACTAGATAGTTGTTGTTGTTAAGTGCCGTTGAGTTGATTCTGACTCATAGCAACCCTGTGAAGGGTTTCTGAGGCGTGGTTGGTGAGTTTGAACCATCAACCTTGTGGTTCAAACTGACTTTGTAGCCTTATCCTACAGCACCAGGACTCCAACTAGATAGTAGGAATGTATTAATTTCAGCAATGAGAAAGGCAGTATATATTAGAGGGGAGATAAGCACAATATCACTAAAGGAAGGGAAGCCAATTAGAGGAATACAAGAGTTACAGACAACACAAGTGAATATTACTGCATATGTGTCAAATCAGGAATAACAAACAATAATTTGTGAGTGGTTACATATAGGCAGACTTGCAAGGTGAATAGGTGTGGGTAGACAAATGAAACAATACCCACAAGCATACTTACATTTCATAGAGAATAACTCTACTTATATATTTGCCGTTGTTAAGTACCACTGAGTCAATTCCAACTCATAGCAACCATGTATAGGTTTTCCAAGGAGAAGCTGATGAGTTAGAATTGTCGACCTTGTGGTTCACAGTCTGGTGCTCATTCTACAGTGCTATACCAGAAGTGTGTGTGTGTGTGTGTGTGTGTGTGATATATATGTATATATACACATATTGTTGCTGTTATGTGCTGTGGAGTCGGTTCCGACTCATAGAGACCCTGTACAGTGTTTGCCAGGCCATAAATCTTTATGAGAGCAGAAAGCCTCATCTTTCTTTTGTGGAACACCTGGTAGTTTCGAACTGCTGACCTTATGGTTCACAGTCTGATTCATAACCACTAAGCTTTCAGAACTCCTTATATATACATATATTTAACATATATATATATAACTCTATCTACTGTTAATTATTTTTGTTAAGTGCCAGGGGTCAGTTCTTACTTACAGCAATCCTGATAACGGTGTTTTGGAGGCTGTTTATCTTTGTAGGAACAGGAAATCTCATCTTTCTCCCAGAGTGACTGGTTGGCTCAAACTGCTAACCTTGTGGTTTGCAGTCCAGTGCTTATCCTACAGAGCCACCATGCTCCAAATGTACTCTTAGCATAGCCAGCCATGTATTTTGGAAGCCCTTTATAGGATTGCTATGAGTCAGAGCTGACTTATGGCATTTAACAGCAACAACAACATAGTGCACCGATTAGCGAGTAAACTTATGAAAATATATTAATCATAATCAAGTAGTTTGAAGTAACAAATCACTGGAATTGGGGGTTTGGGACAAAAGTCTTTGGGAAAAGCTAAATCAATTGACATGGCATAATTCATAAAGACAGTGTTCTACATCCTCCTATGACGAGTAGTGATTATTGTTTTAAAAGCTGGTGAATGGCCATCTAGTTCAATATTGGTCTTTCCCTTTCCATAAGAAAGAAGAGTGAATATAACCAAAGACTTAAGAAAACAATTAGTCCAAAGGACTAATATACTACACAAACCTCGGGCTCCACCTCCCTGAGTCAACTAGATGGATCCTGGCTACCACTTTGGATTGTTCTGATAAGGACCACAGAAGCTCTTGACAGGATAGGAGAAAAATATAGAATAAAATTCAAAATCTTTAAAAAGACCAGAATCACTGATTTGATAGAAATTGTTGAAGCCCCACAATTGTGGTCCTTAGACACCCTTCCATACTGGAACTGAATCCACCCCCAGCAATCACCTTGCAACCAAACAGAAGACAACCCTATAAAGTGATTAGTAGCATTCATGAGCAACATACTCCTCAGGACAATTAACGATATGAGAAACAAATCAAAGCTCATAAGACAGGAAAGAAAAGGAAAAAAAGTATGAATGGGTATGGGGAATCCTGGGAGGAAGTAGGAAGAGTGCTATTCCATTGGGGGAATATTATGAAATAAAATGTGCATAAATTGTTCAATGGAAAAGTAATTTGCTCTACAAATCTTTTCCCAAACCATAATTATTATTTTTAAGATAGATAGAAAAGAGAAGAATGTTATATTTACAAAATCCAAATGACCATATATAGCCAAGTTCAGAGGCTACTGTAAAACAGCTATTAACTAAGTCTTTCAAAATTTGTAAATAAAATACAAATACATAGAATATATATAAATCAGAGAAAATGTTAACCTTTATCAGTGGATTCAAAATATAAGGATATGTACCAAGGTGAAACTCTTCTCTGCTTCACCAAACTATGAAAGAGTACATCTTCATTTATAGAATTAGAATTCACTTAGTAGTTGGTAACTCTTATCTCCATAATTGTCCTTGATATGTTATCATAGACTTTGCTATACCAAACCCAAGGAATCAAAGAAATCACAAACATTTCAAAACGGGAATATTTTTACTCCAGTTAGACATATCATAAACATATAAAATTGTCTGAAAGCTTATTGAGAACAGAAACCAGACTGGAGCTCATGTTACTCACCTCTCTGTCTCCTGCAACTACTACTCAAAGGAGTTGTGAAGGTAATTTAATTGTCAGTTTAACCTATACAAAGGAGTTGTAATGGCACTATAGTTAAACAGATAACTGCTAGTGAAAATAAAATGATGTTTGGAACTCACCCAGTGGCTCCTTGAGAAAAAGGTCTGACAATCTGCTCCTGCAAATATTACAACTGAGAAAAACTCTATAGGGAAGTTCTGCTTTGTCACATGTCGTGTCAGAATTAATTGGAGGGCACTTAACAGCAGTAATCTCATTTGTGACTCATCTTACTGACAAGTGGTCATTTGCATTTTCTTTGTGTAGATTTGAAATGGCACTATAGAAACTTGCACTTGCCTTCTAGGATTACTCAGACAAGGGAGTTCCCTTAACAGGCAGTATCTCTGAAGATTTCTGGTATGATGGATGGTTGAAGAAAAAAAGTTTTCATGGGTTCCTCACTAAAATAAGATCATCTTGACAAATTAAGGGACAATGTACCTGAAGATACTTAAAGCTATTACTAAAAGTAATTTAAAAATCCTTTCTTGATCATTCCAATATCAGGGTCTTATATGTGTTTGCTTCAGTTGATTGTTCCATCTCATATGAATTCATTTAGTTTTTACTCTTTGTTTTTGTGTCTCATAATTTTGTCATGATTGCTTCACATACTGGTGTAGAACATTAGAAATCAAGACAAATCAATATTTTGTTCTAAAGTGCGGTTGCTTTATTCTTTCTTAGCACAATAGTGCTATCAGCGTAATCATAATAATTAAAAATTGAACTGGATTTGTTTTCTGACAGTACTATACTCCTTTTCATTTACTTCACATTTCACCACTGTGTTGTTGCTTCAACTTTAAAGCCATTCAATGACTTCTAATTACTTAGGAGACATTACAAAAACTTGACTGACTTGGCAGAAAGGGTGATCACACCCTCTACAATAAAGATATAGAAAACCAAATGAAATAGATGCAGATAATAATCCTGGAACTCTGCGCCTCAGATGAAGGGAAAGAATAATTGATTGAGTGTTTACTAGAAGAAATAACTGAGCAGAGGTGGCCCAAAACAAGACAAATTGATGGCCTGGCCTGGCTGACAAAGGCACAGCCAACTTCAGCTTTTGTGAGTGACTTCAGAGACAAGAAAACATTCAAGTGTTGCAGAAACATATTTGTGACTTACAAAGTTAAAGGGACAATTATTTGTCTTGTTTCCCATACTCCTTTAGTGACTAGAGGTGAGGTTTGGTCTTATCCATGTACAACCCTAAGGGTTCTCCCACTCTCCTGGAGGAGAGAGTTTCAAGGAGGTAAACACTATAGTTGTGATCTTCATTAAAGAAGTGAAAAATACCTCTGTTAATCTCATTCAGGCAGGTTCTCTTTCAAACATGCAAAGCCTTTTCTAGCCAGTCTTGGACTAGCCCACACTAGGAGAAGCAGTTGAAAATGTATGTCATGGGGATGGAGGGTGGGGAAGAAAAGAGACTGTTGAAATTTGCCAGCCAGCCAGC
>NW_006408939.1:492924-500295 GCF_000296735.1 Chrysochloris asiatica | reverse complement strand
CTCAGGCATCCCTTCTAGTCAACAGAATGGAGGTGCACAAACCATGGGGGGCCAATGAACAGAAACCAAAATAAAAGGGAATCAGAACAAATCAAAACCAACAAAGTACATTGTTTACCTTTGCTCCAAGCTTCCCGTGGCCATTTTTCTTTGGTGTGACTGCTCCCCTGCTTGGTCTTGTCATTTGGTGTAGCCCAAGTTGTTGGTTCCGGGTTGCCGAGCCTGGCAGATTCAAAAGTACATGATTTCTTACTGTTGCTACAAGTTCTACTAGCTACAAGCCTTCAAACTTTTAAAATATTCCTACCTATGTGGTTCTGAGTTTGGAGCTCTGCCTTGAATCTGCTTTGCCTGGTGTTCTGTGGTATTGCTGACGGTGAACCTCACTAAACCTCCACCCTAGCCACATTTTTAAGGAAAAAGTTGCGAAGGGATGGGCAGGGAGGTGGACTGGAAATAGGAAACACAGGGAAGAAGCAGGAGGGAATTGCAATCATTGAGATAAAACAAAGTGAATAATTTGCTGAATATAAAACTGATGATCTTGTCTGTAAACTTTTATGCAATTCACAATAAAAATATTTTTTCTCAGAAAATATATAAATAAACCTGACCTATAGATTTTAGATGTAACTCTCTTTTTCACCTTCTTCAATATTTAACCTACCTCTTTAAATTCTATATGCAGGAAAAACTCAGATTTTTTTCAGAGCCTGTTTTCTTGTTTTTCTCTTTCATTGCATTTCACAAGTTGGCAATTTTATATTCATTTGTTGCTTAGGTTAACATGTTTTACTCACTTACTTAATTATAACTTATACTAAGTATAGTGTTTGACACATTTAATAGGATTCTATTAAATATTTTTATTTTGAAACAATGAATGAATCATGTAAGAAGAAAACAAACAAATAAATTCAGATTAAGTTAGAAGGATAATGGAATTACTGAGGTCATAACTGCAAATTAGAATAATTTCAGATTTAGAATAGTTCTCACTAATAGTATTTCCATATTTGTTATGAGTCCTGGTTTGGCACTAGTGGGTTAATGAGCTAGACTGCAACGTCTGCTGGAACCCCAAGGTCAGCAGTTCAAGTTCACCAGCTGCTCCTCAGAAACCCTGTACAGCATTGCTATGGGTCAGACTGACTTGATGACACTTAACAACAAAAACAAGATTTGTTATGCTCAAACCATGAAAATCTAGTCATAAAAATAACTTGGCTTTTTGTTGTTGTTACATGCTGTCTGGTTGATTCCAACACATAGCGACCATATTTAGAGTTTCTCAGAGCAGGTGGTAAGTTAAAATTGCTGACCTTATGATTAGCAGTATAATGCTTATCTTACAGTGCCACACCAGGATTGATATCTATTTCATCTATTTAATGAAGTACAATTTATATGATTCAAAACAGTATCTGATAGTAACTGGGTCTAGGAACACATTCAATATTTAGTCTAAATGCGTAAATACAAGTATTTCATTAATGACTCATCGGGAGCTTTTGTATACCACATTGACATTTGTTCAACATAGCTAATTAATTTTAGATATGTCTATTCAATGTAATTGTGAAAATAAAAACAAATAAAACTGAAAAACTAAGAATTTGAACCACAAGGAACTTCTTCAGAGAACTAAAATACTTTTTGTCTTACTCCCTTGCATTTTCCTTGATCGTATAAACATTTCACAGAAGAGACAGAATATCAAAATTAGATTCTAAATATCATGGTACCAGAAGGTACCACTTTTATATTAGTGTAAATACTAGAAGAAATTTTAATATTTATAAAATCATCATTTTCTAGTTCAGTGTCTAAATAAATGTGATAGATTGAATTGTTTCTCTCAAAATCTTTTATTGTAACCTACAGAATAGCAATTTACTTGGATTCAAAATAAATGTCTACGGAAACAACCATTAAGATTAGGTAAATCTGCTTCAAAATACTTTTTAAAATGTCGAAAGCAAAGCTGTCACTTTAAGAACTAACGCAAACCATGGTAGTCTCAATTGCTTCATATACATGTGAAAGATGGAAAATGAATCAGGAAGATCAAAAAAAAAAAAAAAAGAATTGATGTGCTTGAATTATCTTCTTGGTAAAGAACGTTGAGCACACTGTGGATTTCCAGAAGAATACATTGATTAGTTTTATAAGAAGTGAAGTCAGAAGGATCCTTAGAAGCAAGGATGGCTACACTTAACTTTATGTACTTTGAAAATGTTATTGGGAAGAATCAGTCCCTGAAAAAGTACTTCATGATTAGTATGGTAGTGGGTCAGTAAAAAAGAGGAAACCTTCAACAAGATGGAAAAGAGACAATGACTGAAACAACGGGCTTAATGGTTATGAGGACTGGTATGTTCTATTGCATATACTGCCACTGTGAGTTGAAACCAACACCACAACACCGAATAACAACATACTTATAGACGGAAATTCATTTGGTAATAAAATTATCTTTGTTATGTTAATTGGGTTATGTCAATATAAAGTATGTCTTAATCCAGTGACTTTATGAGACATAAATGGAGCTGATAAGTCACAGAAGAAAGCAAGCAAGCACAAATGGGGTAAAAGCAAATTCCATGGGAGATTTTGCTTATTCTACAGCACTATGGGGACCTGGTGTGACGCTGTGAGTTAATGCACCAGACTGCAAAGCCGGTTTGAACTGCAAGATTGGTGGTTCAGGCTCACCAGCTGCTCCTTGGAAACCTTATATAGGGTTGCTATAGGTCAGAAATGACTCGATGGCACTTCACAACAACAACAGCACTATACCAAGATTTCTGAAAAAATGCTAGAGAGGCTAAAATAAGAATTTTTCCCTCAGCGCAAAATTAGTGCTCTGAATTTTGGCTTCTAGCATCTTTAACTATAAGAGGATAAATTTATATGTATTACTACCCACTTGGGTATTTCTGCTATAGATAATTAAGATAGAATCTGGAGGAATTTTGGTGTGCTTTACAGTAAGGTCTTAGTTTGCTTTGTGTAGAGTGTTAGCAAAATTATGCACATTAAGGGAAATTCTGATGAGGAGTCAGAAGGAAATGAGCACTGTGATGAAAGCATCTATTATCAGAATGTTGCTAGAAAGCTGGACATTAAATATGCTTCGGGTAAAGTTTTTAAAGGAAATAACGAACAAGTGACTGAACATTGGAGTTTTTAATAGAGTGTTTTTAATACAGTGACAAAGAACTTGTCTGAAATATGATGAATTTATTGGTGAGAGGAAGTGCTTGCAAGTGATCAACTTGAATATTTGGCTGAAGCGATTTCTAAGCAGGATTTTAAGAAGTGTGTGGTTTCTTCTTGCCATTTATAGTGAAATGTGAGAGGAAAGAAGTAGAGTTAAAAATGAATCTTGCAAAAGGAAACCATAACTTAAATACTTGGGAAATTCTGCTATACAGACAAAGAAAATGTATTCCAGAAAACACTTTCACCAAGGGCATGACTACAGAATTGTTTGTTCAAGAGATTAAACCTGTGACTGATGGATCTATTTAACCACCACAGCATAAACGGACAGAGACAGTATATAATGAAGGAAATCTGCCTGACTCCTGGAGTTGTACAGACAGAAAATGGGCAAATGTAAAGACTTGGTTGCAGACATCTGTTGTTCTCCGAGAAAAGAGAGGCACCATCCCAGGAAAAGTTCAGAGATTAGCAGTTCTGTTGGAGGGAACAAGGCAGGCAGAGATGCTCTATTCCAAAAGGTAGAAACTACCTCATTTTAAAATGTGGACAATCTGCCTTCTATGTGTCACAGAGTCAGATCACAATCACCTTAGCTCTGGAGTGTTCATGTTGGGTAAAAGGAGGGCACTGCTGCCCAAAGTTGAATGGATGGGGCTTCTGTGCTAAACATCTGCCACTCAGAGCTGAAGGAATGAAGTTACCATGCCAAGGTTCAAGAGAATACCACTGCTACCCAAGTTCGAGTAAAGTTGTATGGTATGATGGTTCTTTAGAAAAACAAATTGAGAGACTTGACCTACTTTTCTATACCAGATAGTTTAGTGCTTTTCTCCAGGCTGATGGACCTTTCATGGGAAAGCTGTAAACAGTGTGGTTTTGATGCATTTGTCTGGTATTGGCTGCAGTCTACCCTGTGATGTACCTTACAGGGATGGTCAAATATTATTGTTGTTATTGTTGTTATTAAACGCTGACCCATGGTGACCCTGTACAGGGTTTCCAAGGAGCAACTGGTGAGCTTGAATCAACGAGCTTACAGTTCAAACTGACTTTGCAGTCCAGCGCGTTAACCCACAGCGCTACGCCAGGTCTCCAAAATGGTCAACAGGCAATGTAAATGACGTGAGTTGTAACACAACTGGACCTACTATGCAAATAAAGTAGCGTAGTGGTTATGAATCGGGCTGCGAACCTTAAGATCAGCAGTTGGAAACCACCAGCTGTTCCACGGGAGGAAGATGAGGCTTTCTGCTCCTGTAAAGATTTACAGCCTCGGAAACCCTGTTTAGGGTCACTATGGGTCGGAACCGACGCGACGGCACTTAACAACAAAAACAAACCTACCAGGAGGAGATTGATTAGTTCATGGCCCTGGTGGCAGGGTCATGTCTTGAAGTCGAAGAAGAGTTTATGCATATATTCAGACAACTACACAGAGGTTTAGTAGCCAGAAAGAAACAAGAATTGAAACAGTAGGAACAAGCTGTAGGAAGAAAACAGAGAGAATAATAAAGACAGAGGACACAAGGGACCTTCATAAAGAGCAGTAATACTAGCCAAAAGCTATCCCACTGAAGACAGGGACCTAGAGACAGAGCTAGTGGCAACCAGTCAGGAAGAGGCCCCATGGTTTACCTGGTGGTGACAAATGATAGGACCAAATTGAGCCTGATCTCAAGGGGCTAAGAGAAACCTGTCCTGTAGGGTCTGAGAGGATCCTGTCCTTGGGGGTCAAGAGGAGGCCTGTCCTGCCAAGAATTGCTGAGACATTGTCCTGAAGTGAAGACAGGAGAACCTGCCTACATGTTTCCTGATCCTAATTACTGAGTGTATCCTGTCTCATGTTGATCCTAAGTTATACCCTATGCCTTAATAAACCAATTAACTATATGTATAGATTGAGAGATCTGTTATCCATTGAAGTGTATTAACAAACCCAGAAGAGAATTCAAGAGTGTTGTAACACAGACAGCTGATGTCAAAATTGGTAAATAAATAAATAAATAAATAAATCAGAATTGGAGAGTGGAGGTATCTCTGACCTCTACATTATAGGGATCAAACTTGGATGATTTGATTTGATCATTTACACCCTGAAATTGTTGTTGATACGTGTCATTGAGTTGGTTCCAATCCATAGCAACCCTATATAGGGTTTCAGAGGAGCAGCTGGTGAGCTTAAGCTGCCAACTTAGTGGTTCAAACTGACTTTGCAGTCCAGTGAACCATAGCAGGGCCCTGAAGTTAGACAGGATCTATTATTATTCCTATTAGCACCACTTCGTATGTTTCTATGCCCAAGGTCTAGGAGAAGGGGGCTACCTAGGTTGGAGGAGATTGGGTTGTCACTCAGATGAACTAGGAGAATAGGGCTGCTCAAAGGTGAGGGAGCAGAGTTACCTTCCCAGGGGGGCTGCATGATGGGGTGACATCTGAGACCAAGTTGTATAAATCTGTTCTTTAGAGATTGGAAACATTACATGTAATTATCTGTGAATGAACATATAGGAATGATGGTGGTGTTGGTATGTTGTGGAGTCAGTTCTGAATCATAGCAACCCTTTTTAGGATTTCTGAGGCTATAAATCTTTACAGGAATAGAAAGCCTCATCTTTCTCTTGCAGAATGACTGATAGTTTCCTACTGCTGATCTTGAGGTTAGCATCCCAACTTAAAACTGCTATGCTGCTAGAGCTCCTTATAAGAATGATTGTTGTTGTTGTTGTTGTTAAGTGCCATCTAGTCAATTCTGACCCATAGCGACCTTGGATAGGGTTGTCGAGGAGCAGCTGGTGAGCTTGAACTGCCAACCTTGCAGTTCAAACGGCTTTGCAGTCTGGCGCATTAACCCACAGAGCCACACCAGGACTTAGGAATATAAGAATGATAGTATCAACAAATTATGTACCATGACATTACATGTGGTAAACATACATTATTTAGATGAAAACAATCCAAAAAACAAACTAACAGAAGAATAGTCATAATTGTGACTCATTGTAACTTGAGTATGTTGTAAGTTGGGGACTACCTGTTTTATGGTAGAACATTTTCATACAACCTGTGGTAAATATTTTCATACAAAGGCAAGAAATCAGAGGGAAAGACAATTTCACAGGCACCAAGTAAGTCTGAATCCCTTTATATTAGCTTTCAAGCTTGAAAATAATTCTTTGTTCTTTGGAACAATTTGGGCAAGAACTAAAAAAAAAAAAAAAAAAAGGTATTTGATTTACATCAATACCAACTAATAACTAAGTCATCAGAGCAGAATTCCAAAGTAAATCAGTGACTACCAGTAATTTGGAATCAGTAATTCTGTATCATAGTTTTTATAAAATCTCTGATCTACAGGGATTATACCCCAGGGTAGCACACAGTCTAACTTGATTTAGATGATCCGGAAGAGATTTTACACTCAGAGTTGGTGCTGAATTGGTATAAAACTTTTGGGATACTGTGGTGAAGTGAATGAGTTGTACATGTAGGAAGAACCTCAACTTTTGGTGGTCAAAAAGTTGAATATAATGAATTGTATCTCCTCCCCTCACCCCAGGGAGTCCTGGTGTGGCGTTGTGGGTCAATGCACCAGACTGCAGAGCCATTTGAACTGCAAGGTCGGTGGTTCAAGCTCACCAGCTGCTCCTCAGAAACCCTATACAGGGTCACTATGGGCCAGAATCGACTCAATGACACTCAACAACAACATCCCCCCCCCAAATATGTGTTGTAAACCCAAATCTATATACCTTTGGATGTAATCCCACTTAGTAGTAGAGTTTTCTTTACTGTGTTATTGAGGTCTTATCAGTGTAGGGTGTGTCTTTAACCAATCACTTTGACATGTAAATTAGCAGATAGACAGAAGCAAGGAAGCAACTGCAGAAAAGGGAACATAGATACCATCCCACATGACGAATATCAAGGAATCCAGGAACAGAAACTGAAAAGAGACAAAGATTTTCCCTAGAGCCAAAGAGAAGAAAGCCTTTCCTTAGAAGCAGTGCCCTAAATTCAGACTTCTTCCTGCGTTGTGAGAAAATACATTCTGCTTATTAAAATCATCCACTTGCCATATTTCTGTTGTAGTGGCAAATAGAAGGCAAAACAATAAACATAGGCTTATTAAAAAGATTCAGTATA
>NW_006408939.1:487310-489569 GCF_000296735.1 Chrysochloris asiatica | reverse complement strand
CTTTATCTGTTTCTCTGCTATTCATAGAGTTTTCAGTGACTAGCGATTTGGAAGTAGTTTGTCACTCTTTCTTCCTAGTCTGTCATTGTTTGAAAACTCACCTTAGTCCTCAAGCTGACATCTTTGCTCTTCAACACTTTAAAAGGTCTTGTGCAGCAGATTTGCTTAATGCAATACATCAGGTAAACCAACGTGAAAACAAGACAACAACAACAAATCTTGCACAGTGAGTGATTACAATCAACTGATGTACAAAGCACATGCTTATTTTTCTGTCTTTTCATCAGATTCCATCATACTTGACTTAATATGAAGCATGATTAACAGTTGATTGATGTCCCTTAAAAAGACACATTCAAGTCCTATTTGGGAACTACACCTTTGCAAATGTAATGTAGTTAAATAATTAAGCTACCATGAGATCACACTTCAATAGGGTGGGTCCTAATTCTCATAATTTTGGTGTCCTTATAAGAAGAGCAGAAGAGACAAAGATAGAAGCATACAGGGAAGAATATCATATGGTAATAAAATCAGAAATCAGAGTGGTGTTCTACTAGGCAAGAAATGCCAAGCAAGTATAATGGGAAACCACTAGAAATCAAGAGACAGACACATTCTATCTTGGAATCCACTAAAAGGAACCAACACTGCTTGTACCTTGACTTCTAGGCTAGAAAACATTGGCAGAATGAATTGCTGTTATTTTAAGGTAACCAGTTAATTGTCTATTGTCTGAAAAACCCAAGGAAATTAATACCAATGTTGCATCTGTTAAGGCTTCCTTTTTGGCACAATGCCTTGCCTACAAATAATGTCTGCTAAATGCACATGATGAATAATATAGTCAAACAAAAAAAATCTAAAAGCACATGTATGATTTTTATTAGGCTTTAAATACAAATTAGTATATGATATAACTTCCAATAACTAAAATTACACATATTCCTCTTTCCAACTGAATAAATAAAGAATTCAGGGGAAATAAGGCTAAGTGTTCAACATATATATATCTATCTTTCCCATCTCTAAAACTTAGAACCACTTCAAAATCAAATGCTTCATCTAAAAATGTTTTCTTATTAGAGAATTTGAAGTTGAAGCTGGACAGTGTAGTCACAATTTTTGAAACAGGAACTGAGCAGCTAAGTGAGAATGAGCATAATAGATATTTCTATATCCTCCATAATCTGAAGAGTTTGAGTTTTTCCTATATCAGTCATTTGACTAGCCAGAGGTTTATTGATGAATCATTGATATTTGATGGTATATTTTTATTTTTCCCCCAAATTCTAAAAATAAGTTAAGAATTGTTATTTTTAAAAAAGGGAAAGAGAAGCATGAACGCTGAAATAAAATCTAAGACACAGTGCAAAAAAAAAAAAATGATAAAAAATTGTAAGGAATTACGTGAGATGCAGGGAAGAGGGGAACACATTTGAAAATTATCTCACTAACGTGATATAATACCTTCAGAAAGACACTTAATCTTTTGTAATTGGGTCTCTCTGTGGTTTTATTACTAGAACTATATCATCTTTTTCAAATAAATTAGGACAATTAATGTATATATATTTAATTTTACCTTAAAAAATTGGTGCTTGACATATGGCACATATTGTTTGAATGTTATGTAGAAATATTTTCAGAAGTATCTCTGTTATGTAGAAATATTTTCTGAATGTTATGTAGAAATATTTTCTGAATAAAATATTTTCTGATTTTTTTTAAAAAATGTTTTATGATGGAACTCATGAACAGCTGTATGAAAGGAATTCAAAAGGTGTTCTACTCTTGATTGACTGAGTTTTTAAATGATAGTATTTTATCAGGATCACAGAAGGTGTTTTGTAGTTAATCTTATGTAACAGAGGACCCTAGGATTATCAAGGGAGAAGAAGATGAGTGGAACGTGGGACCCTATCCAGAGAACTAGTGACACCAGAGATGGAGTCAGAGGTGATGACATGGAGAGATAGAGCAGCTAAGGACACTAGACTTAAGGAAAAAGAAAGGTTTTGCGCTTGCGGCCAGGAGGCAGGCTTGCAGAATATGTCCTTTGGTTGTTTAAATAATTATGCATTCCTGAGTGTTTTTATGTACATCCCCCAAACAAAACAAAACAAAAAGGGACTAGAGCAAATATTTTTGAATGGTGCTACACAGAGGGGATTGTAATCATTGCAATGAAATAATGAGTGTAAAACTGATGTTCACCCATGTAAACTATTACTCAATTCACACAAAAAAACTTTTTTT
>NW_006408939.1:479965-486910 GCF_000296735.1 Chrysochloris asiatica | reverse complement strand
GAATGGACTCCATGGCACTTAACAACAACAATTGTTACTGTAGTACTCAAGATAATTTCACTTATAAATGTATACTGTTGCTGTTAAGTTCCTCTAGTTGGTTCCAACTCATAATGAATGACTCTGTATAGGGTTTAGGAGGAGCGAGATGGTACATTCAAATCACAAACCTTGTAGTTATTAGTCCAGTGATTGTCCTACAGTGCCACACCAAGACTCCTTAAATGATATAATCCTCCTAAAAGTGGACCAAAACTGAAAGGGAGGGAATCCTTGCTACTGAAATAGTAATAGGACCTGGGTTGTAACTAGTTGGATTTAGGAACAGATATGACACCAGAACTCTCTCCAACTCTTGCCTTATCCTCTAAAGTTTTCCATGTGACTGTATGTATGACAACAGGAAATATAAACATTTTTGATATATCTAAACGACTGAAAAAAACGATATACCTACAAGACTGAAAAAGGCTTTGTCCTATCTTTGATAGAGAACGCTTGTAAAATAATAAAGAACTTCTAAGTTGAAGATACACACACTTTTTTGTACTAATGATTATGCTTAGATGGATATCAGCATGTTACTCAAAATAAGTCATGAGGTTATAGAGAAAGGAAGTCAGAAATACAACAGTATTTGTTCATTGATGGTGTAATCCTATCTGTGGAATGTTCTAACCTACTAAAATAAACAAGTGAGTGTTAAAAGTTTTCAGGATGTAAAATCTATATAAAAAGTAGTTGGATTTCTACATACAAAAAAATCAAAACAAAATTTGTACTTCTAAATTATCATTAAGTATCATTAAAAAGTACAAAAAAGAGCTCAATTAAAAAATATCTGTGCACAAAAAGTACAATGAAATGTAGAAAAAAGTTAAGGAAGATTGGAATAAGTGGAGTGTTGATGGCACTGTAGGGTAAGTTTTGTACTGCTAACCAAAAGGTCAGGAAGTCGAACCTATCAACTGCGCTGTAGGAGAAAGGTGAGCCTTTTTGTTCCCATAGATTTGCAGTGCCAGAAATTTTAAACTGGGTCACTATGAGTCAGAATCAACTTGACAGCACCTAAAAACAACAACCAATAAGTGGAACACTCTGCTTATTCATTGAGAAACACATATTGTTAAAATGTTTATTATTCCCAAACTGATCTTTAGATTGAATTCAGTTAGCAGTCAAAATCCCACGTATGCACAAACAAGCTCAGTTTCAAATTAATATAAAATAGCCAAAACATTTTTTAAAAAACAAAACAAAATTGGAATACTAATACTTTCTGACCCCAAGACATTTTTTAACATCACGATAATCTAGCAACTGCAGTATTTGCGTAAGGATGAATATATAAATTAATTTAAACAGTTCAGTTTTGACAGAGGTCCCAGGTATTTAAATCAGTAACATAATGTTTTAAAATAAATTGTGATGTGACAATTGGATATTTTTATGTCAAGAAATAATAATCAATCATGATTATCATGATGATGATCATCATCATCGTCATCATTACTGATTGTCTGTGGGAAGAGACAGTGGAAAAGCTCCATATCATCAGCCAAAACAAGGCAAGGAGCAGATTGCAGAACAGACTATCAATTGCTCATATGCAAATTTAGATTCAAGATGAAGAAAATGAAAACAAATCCCCAAGATCCAAAATATAACCTTGAATATGTCCCACCCGAATTTAGAGATCATCTGAAGAACACTTTTGATATATTAACACTAAAGACTGAAGAGAAGAAGAGTTGTGGGATTACATTGAGGACATCATACAGGAAGAAAGCAAAAGTCATTAAGAAGCCAAGAAAGAGTGAAAAGATCAAAATGGATCTCAGAAGAGACTCTCAAACTTGCTATCCAATGTAGAAATGGTAAAGCAAATGGAAAAAATGATGAGGTATAAGAGCTGAACAGAAAATTTCAAAGGTCAGCTCAAGAAGACAAAGTCAAATATTATAACTAATTGTACAAACAGCTGGAGTCAGTTATTCAAAAGAGAAGAACACGCTCACCATTTTTCAAGCTGAGGTAACTGAGAAAAAAATCAAACCTTGGCTTCATCATTGAAAGATTTTCTGGGAAAATTATTGAATGATGCAGAAAGCATCAAAAGAAGATGGAAAGAAAACACAGAGTCACTTTGCCAAAAGGAAATGGCTGATGTTCAAACATTGCAAGTTGATACTGAAGGAAGAAGTCTAAGGTGCATTGAAGGAATTGGCAAAGAACAAGGCTCCAGGAATTGATGGAATACAAATTGAAATCTTTCAAGAAAGTAAGGCAGCACTGGAGGCACTCACTCATTTATGCTAAGAAATTTGGAAGACAACTATCTGGCCAACTGATTAGAAGAGATCTGTATTTTTGCCCATTCCAAAGAGAGGTGACCCAATGGCATGTAGAAATCATCGGACAATATCTTTGAAATCCCATGCGAGTAAAGTTTTACTCAAAGTAATACAGAAACAGATGCAAACATACATTGATAGAGAACTTCAGAAGAGGAAGTGGCACAAGGGATATTATTGCTGACATCAGATGGATCTTGACTGAAAGCAAAAACTACCAGAAAGATGTTTACCTGTGCATTATTGATGACACAAAAGCTTTCAATTGTGTGGATCATGACAAGCTATGGATAACATTGCAAAGTATGATTATTCCAGAACACTTCATTGTGCTCATGAGGAATATGTACATGGACCAAGAGGCAGTTGTTTGAGCAGAACATGGGAACACTGAATGGTTTAAAATTAGGAAATGTATGCAACACGTTTGTATTCTTTCACCATACTTATTCAACCTGTATGCTGAACAAATGATCTGAGAAGCTGGGTTATATGAAGAAAAACATGGCATCAGAATAGGAGGAAGACTCATTAACAACCTGCAATACGCAGATAATATAACCTTGCTTGCTGAAAGTGAAGAGGACTTAAAATACTTACCTATAAAGATCAAAGGCCACAGCTTTTGGTATGCATTGCATCTCAATGTAAGGAAAACAAAAATCCCCACCACTGGACCAATAAATAATGTTCTTATCAATGGAGAAAAGATTGAAGTTGTCAAGGACTTCATTCTTCTCGGATCAACCATCAACAATCATGGAAGCAGCAGCCAAGACATCAAATGACATATAGCATTAGGCAAACTTGCTGCACAAGACATTTTTAAAGCATTGAAGAGCAAAGATGTCAACTTGAGGACTAAGGTGCACCTGACCCATGCCGTGATATTTTCAATGATCTCATATGCATGTGAAAGTTGGATAGTGAATAAGGAAGACCATGGAAGAATTGATGTATTTGAGGTATGGTGTTGGAAGGGAATATTGAAAGTATCATGGGCTACCAAAGAACAAACAGATCTACATTTGAAGAAGTGCAGCCAGAGTGCTCCTTGGAAGCCAGGACGGTCAGACTTCATCACTCATACTTTGGACATATTGTCAGGAAGGACCAGTCACTGTAGAAAGATATCATGTTTGGTAATGTGGAGGGTCAGAAAAAAAGAGGAAGACCCTCAGCAAGATGGATTGGCAAGTGGCAGCATCAATGCACTCAAGCATGGCAACAATGGTGAGGTTGGCCCCAGACCAGGCAGTGCTTCATTCTGTTGTGCATAGGGTCGCTATGAGTAGGTACCAACTAAATGGACCTAACAACAACAACGTTTAGCCATATAAAATTTTTACAGAAGATCTAAACTTGGATTTCAGCCAATCTTTCTTAAACTGGATGCAAATAAGAACCTGAAAAGCTATTCAACAATGTTACTTCTTAAAGCAATACAAATAGAATTGACAGTGAACTACCACTGCGTACACACTGGTGGTAGTAGTTATATGTCCCTGAGTCAATTTTGACTCGGAGACTTTCTATAGGGTTTGTGAGGCTGTAAATCTTTACAGGATCAGAAAGTCTAATCTTTCTCCTGTCATGCATACCTTCTAGGAAGACAATATTTAAAAGACTAATGAAGTCATATGTTGACAATGATATCGATCAACTGGAACTGTAGGGAAAATTTGGAAAGCATTTTTGTATAATGTAAACAACTGAAGCATATATGCATTCTACATTCTAGCTGCTAAATAACTTGCTTTTATGGTGAAAATTAAAAATAATGTCCATAAAAGTATTTTGTATTTATATCAATAACAATTTCATTCATAATATTAATACTGATACCAAGATAACCTACCATATGGTTCCAATTTATACGCAATTCTCAAAAAGGCTTAATTGCAGTGATAATATCAAATCAGTAATTTCCACTAGTTAAAAGTAACAGAAAAGTTTGAGTTTATAGAAAATATGTATTTCATAATTTGGGTAGTGGATACACACTTGAACAAATTTATCAAAACTCTTCAACTTTTTATTATTAAAGTTGGTAACTGGACTTCAACAAATTTAGCTTCCACATGGAGTAAGACTGGAGCAGTATATTATTTTAAAATGCAATACATATATTCCCTTCTCAAAAACTGGTAGAACATACGCACACACAAGTAATTAGCAAGGATATATTAAAACAACACAATCCTATGTAAAGGATCTAGCTATAATAGACAGTGTACTGTAACCAGCAACAGTAGAATAAACTTTTATATTTTGAAATACCCAGTTTGACATGCTAAAAACATCATATATCAAACATGTGGGGAGCAGATTATGTAGTATGAAAATTTAAGTTGATCACATTTAAATGCATCCTTTAGAAACAAAGAAATATCTTAACAGTCTACATTGTAATGGAGAGATGGTATCTTAAATAAATAGTCTATGTTCTTACCTCAAAACTAGAAAGAGAAAAGTAAACTAAACTCAAAATAATCAGATGGGAGGACATTGTAAAAATTAGAGTAAAATGAATAAATTGGATATCAGAAAACAATAGACAAAATCAATAAAAATACAGTTCTTTAACCATTGATAAACCTCTAGAGAAACTGCTAACTGCTAGAAAAAAAAAAAAAAAAAAAAGCAGAAGGCCTGAGTTACCAACATGAGGAATGAATTCATAGAGTATTGTTATAGATCCTTTAGCAACGAAAGAACAATTCTATGCTTGTAAACTTGACAACTTAAAAGAAATATAATTTCTTCAAAATGCACACTACTAAAATTTACTCATTAGGAAATAAACAATCTGGATAGCCCGTTGTTGCTTGCTGTTAAGTGTTGTCAAGTTGATTCCGACCCAGAGCAACCCTGTATAGAGTTTCCGAGGAACAGCTGGTGAGCTTGAACCGCCCGACCTTACAGTTTAAACGGCTTTGCAATCTGGTGCATTAACCCACAGCGCCATACCAGGACTCCAGAACTCCCTAGTGGCCATAAAATAAATTCAAAAAAAATCCCTATGCCCACATAGTTTTATTAGAGATTTCTGCAAAATATATTTTTTTTAAATTAAAAATTTTATTCACTGTCTTTCAAAATGCAGAAGAGAAAGGAACCCTTCCCAACTCATTTTTACCCTTTTAGAAAACTCAGATAAGACAGAAAATGACACACGGACCGCTCTCATGAATAAAGATACGAAACTACACAAGAAAGCATCAGGTCATTGAAACTAAAGGGTATGAAAAGAAATAAGCATTATAAAGAACTGAGATTTATTTATTCTGCAACACTAGCTCAACATCTGAAAATAATCAATGCAATTAATATGCCATATCAACAAGACTCCTGGTGTGGCACTATAGGATCAACACTGGACTGGGAACTACAAGGGAAGCTGTTCGAACCCATCATTGCTCCTTGGAAACCCTATACAGGGGCGCTATGATTTGGAAATGACTCAATGGCACTTAACAACAACAACATCAACAAGTTAAAAAAAAGTCACACATTAATTAATGGAAGAGATAACAGCTAAGAATATGCATGACAAAATTGCTGGAAAGCTCCACTTTCAAATGATTGATGACAGGAGAGTTACAACACTGACATAGAGCCAGAGCCATGTTTGAAAACCAGAAAGAATAGCAGTGAGGTGAGAGTTTTTACAAAGGAAATTTGTTTGCTATTGTTGTTTTCAAATACCATGGAGTCAGTTCCAGCTCACAGAGACTCTGTATAGGATTTCTAAGGCTGTGTATCTCTCTATAGGAGCAGAAAGCCTCATCTCTCTCTTGAAGAGTGGCTGATGGAGTTGAACTACCAACCTTGTAGTTTACAGTCCAGTGTTTATCCTACAGAGCCATCATTTTCCCCAGAAAGAGAAGGGTAAGAAATAAAATGATAAGATTAGATAGTAGGGGATCATATAGTCCAGGGACTTAATAGCCATGGTAATGATTGATTTTGGATTTTATTCTGCATGAGATGAGAAGTCATCAAATGTATTAAGCACAGGAGTAACATGATCTAACTGAGGATTAATTCATTGATCCAAGAATGAGCTCCTCCAGTCTGCACTTCCCTCAAAAAAGCTTGCTTCTCATTGAGCTTGGTTGAGATTAGAGACATCCAGGGTATTAATAAATAAATCGTAATCAACTTCAAGTCTTGAACCAAAGGGAGGGCTTTATACTCTCTTAACAATTAACTGCTGAGTTGGTAAATCATGTCACTAACTCAGGTCTACATGTATTTGCAAAGGTAAGGCTATATTAAGGAGCTCTGGTAGCATATTAGTTATGAGTTGGGCTGCTAACCTAAAGGTTAGCAGTTCGAAACTACCAGACATTCCATGGGAGAAAGTTGAGGCTTTCTGCTCCCATAAAGAGTTACAGTCTTGAAGACCCTATACAGGGTCGTTATGAGTCAGAACCTACTCCACAGTACACTATCATCACCACCAAGGCTATATTGCTTGTCCTATTATATTCAAAAAGGAGCTCTGGTAGCGTAGTGGTTACGAATTGGGCTGCGAACCTTAAGGTCAGCGGTTCGAAACTACCAGCCGCTCCGCGGGAGAAAGATG
>NW_006408939.1:473230-474345 GCF_000296735.1 Chrysochloris asiatica | reverse complement strand
AAAAAAAAAAAAATGTAAAAAGAAAAACCGAGCCTTGTGCACAGTGCAAATCTCCGGATGGTTGAGTCCTATTACATTGCAGGTTTACAGTTTGCTTTGTATTGATCGTATTTCCACCAGACTGGTCTGGCAGCAGCAGCCAGGGTTTGCTAGAACAATAGCTTGAACTTCCAAGCTGCTACCTGGGAGTAAGGCGATGTGCTCTGCCCTGGCTAAAATACATGGCTTCAGTTTTGGGCTTCCTCTCTCTGTACCGTGGGAAAACTGTCCTGCCTGATGTCCGTGCTGAGATTTTAAGCTGGGTCAGGGAGATTTGGGGGTACAGATGTGTAGCTTCCTGCGGATTTGTTTGTTTTTGTTTTTGCTGGAACCTCTGCTTTCTGAATGGGCTGGTTTTAGCTCCGCCCTCTAAACTCTGCAGGGGTGGGGTAGTCGCTGAACTGGTCCTGCCACAAAAGTCTTAAGATGCCTGTATTTTCCTTAGTAGCATGATTTTTTCAAAAATGCGAGTTCGGGAAACTGACATCCTAGATCTTATGGTAGTTCTGGAGCTGTGGGTTTGCTGTATGAACGTTTCCTTCATGAGATCCCCCTCCCTTCTCACCGAGTGTACCCTACCTGGCTCCCCTGGCTGCAGCTCTGAACAGGAAGTCCCACCTGGAACATCTTTTTATATTTTAAAGAATTAGTTCAGTGTAAGAGTCCTGGTGTGGTGCTATAGAATAAGCACAAGGTTGGTTGTTCAAACCCAACAGCTGCTCCTTGGAAACTCTCAAAGGATCACTATGAATTAGAACAAACTTGAGGACATTTAACAATAAACAACTCAATATAAATATATAACAATGATCCTAAAACAGCACTTAGTTACAACATCAATAATTGTAAGGCACCCAAGAAAGTAAGGAGCTCTGGTAGCGTAGTGGTTACGAATCGGGCTGCGAACCTTAAGGTCAGCTGTTCGAAACTACCAGCCGCTCCGCGGGAGAAAGATGAGGCTTTCTATTCCCGTAAGGATTAACATCCTCGGAAACCCTGTACAGGGTCGCTATGGGTCGGAATTGACTCGATGGCACTTAACAACAACAACAACCCAAGAAAGTGGTATAACTTTC
>NW_006408939.1:470994-471928 GCF_000296735.1 Chrysochloris asiatica | reverse complement strand
AACCTCACTACTGTTGCCACGCTTGAGTCCATCGCTGCTGCCACTTGGCCAATCCATCTCGTTGGAGGTCTTCCTCTTTTTCTCTGACCTTCCACCTCACCAAACATGATATCATTCTCCAGTGACTTGTCCCTCCTAACAATATGTCCTAAGTATGAGAGATGAAGTTTGGTCATCTTGGCCTCTAAGGAGCACTCTGGCTGCACTTCTTCCAAAAGGGATATATTGGTTCTTTTGGAGGCCCATGGCACTTTCAATATTTTCCTCCAACACCGTAACTCAAAAGCATCAATTCTTGTACAGTCTTCCTTATTCACTGTCCAGCTTTCGCATGCATATGAGGTTATTGAAAATACCATGGCTTCGGTCAGGCGCACCTTAGTCCTCAAGCTGATATCTTTGTGCTTCAAAACTTTAAAAGAGTCTTGTGCAGCACATTTGTCTAATGCAATATGTCATTTGGTTACTTTACTGCTGCTTCCGTGAGTTTTGATAGTTGATCCAAGAAGAATGAAGTCCTTGACAACTCCAATCTTTTCTCCAATGATAAGAGTTTTGTTTATTGGTCCATTGGTGAGGATGTTTGTTTTCTTTACATTGAGATGTAATCCATACTGAAGGCTGTGTTCTTTGATCTTCATCAGTAAACATTTTAAGTCCTCTTCACTTTCAGCAAACAAGGTTGTATCACCAGCACATTGCAGGTTGTTAATGAGTCTTCCTTCAATCCTGATGTCACATTTTTCTTCATATAATCCAGATTCTCGGATTTATTTGCTCAGCATACAGGTTGAATAAGTATGGTGAGACAATACAACCTTGTCACACACCTTTCTTAATTTTAAATCATTCAGTGTTCCCATGTTCTGTTTGAACAACTGTCTCTTGGTCCAGGTACAGATTCCTCATGAGTACAATTAAGTGTTCTAGAATA
>NW_006408939.1:468624-470894 GCF_000296735.1 Chrysochloris asiatica | reverse complement strand
AGATCTCAGTTGAATAGTGAGTGCTATGGGATGCATGGTTTGGTGCTCTTATTTTTTTCAGAATTTTTTTTTTAAATGGGCAAAAAAAAAAAAATGAAAATCTTAAATATAAAGACTGTATATCATTTTCTCAGTTCTTTGCTACTAAAATTGCTAAGAGAATCAAGGGAATACCTCAATACATACAGAGATTTGTTTGTTAATCCATAGACTCAATATTTCCAAGATGTCACTTGATTCCAAATTAATCCTCCAGTTCAAACGATTCCAGCTATAATTTTACCATGCATTTGTTTTTTGCAGCATGACTGATTTGTTATTAAAGTATATGGACATTCTAATGACACATAAGAGTCATAAAATTTTTTAAGGTTATGAACAAAGTTGAAGGAAATAACTCATAGATTTCAACAGTAGTAATGAATTCTAATCCTTTCTGTTGTTGTTGTTGTTGTTGGATGTCACTTACTCGATTCTGACTCAGTGATCTTTGGCCCAACAGAATGAAACACTGCCAGGTCCTGTCCCATCCTTGCAATCATTGTTAAGCTTGAGTCCATTGCTGCTACCACTGTGCCGATCCATCTCATTGGGAAGTTTCCTCTTTTTAACTGACCTTATACTTTACCTAGCATGATATTCTTCTCCAGGCACTGGTCCATCCTGATAATATGTCTGAAGTATGAGAGATGCAGTCTCGCCATCCTAGATTCCAAGGAACATTGTAGTTGTACTTCTTCTAACAAAGATGTGTTAGTTGTTCTTGCAGTCCATGGTACTTTCAATACTCTCTTACAACACCATAACCCAAATGCATCAATTATTCAACAGTCTTCCTTGTTCATTATTCAAGTTTCACATGCATATGAGGCTATTTTCAGGACAGATGCACTTTAATCTTCAAACTGATAAATTTGTTCTTGGATACTTTAAATAGGTCTTTTATTTTGCCTAATGCAAAATTTCATTAGATTTCTTGACTGCTGCTTCCATGAGTGTTGATAGTGGATCCAAGCAAAATGAAGTCTTTGAAACTTCCATCTTTTCTCCACTTATGATGATGTTAATTATTGCTCCAGTGGTGAGGAATTTTATTCGCTTTATATTCAGGGTACAACCAATACTGAAGGCTGTAGTCATTGATCTTAATTAGTATTTCAAGTTCTATTCATTTTCAGCAAGAAAGGTCATATCATCTTCACATCACAGGTTATTTATGAGTACACCTCTAATCCAGGTGCCATGTTCTTCATTTAATGTTGTTTATATGATTACGCAACATACAGATTGAATAAGTACAGTGAAAGAATGATTTTAAATCATTCAGTATTCCTTTATTCTGTACAAATGGCTATCTACTGGGCTATGTACAGGTGCTTCATGAGCTCTTAAGTGTTCCTAAAAACTCATTCTCCAAAATGTGGTCCATAGCTTGCCATGATGCACACAATTGAAAGTCTTTGCCTAGTCAATAAAGCACAGGTAAACATCTTTCTGATATTCTCTGCTTTCAGCCAAAATCCATCGGACATCAGCAATGATATCTCTCGTTACATGGCATTGTCTGAATCTGGCTTGAACCTCTGAAGTTCTCTGTCAAAGTATGCTTGCAGCCATTTCTGTATTACCTTTAGTAAAACTTTACTCACATGGGATATCAAAGAGATTGTCCAATGATTTCTGCATCCCGTTGGGTCACCTGTCTTTGGAGGGCACAAATATGGATCTCTTCCAATCAGTTGGCCAGGTCATTGTCTTCCTAATTTCTTGGCAGAGATGAGTGCCGCCTCACTTTCTTGAAGGATTTCAATTTTGGTTCCACGAATTCCTGGTGCCTTGTTCTTTGCCAATTCCTTCAATGCACCTTGGACTTACTCCTTCAGTACCATTGGCGCTGGATCATATGCTACCTCTTGAAACGGTTGAACATTAACCATTTCCTTTTCGTACAATGACTCTGTGTATTCCTTCCATCTTTTCTTGATGCTTTCTGCATCATTAATAATTTGCCCACAGAATCTTTCAATAATGAAAGTTGAGGCTTGAATTTTTTCTTCAGTTCCCCCAACTTGAGAAATGCTGAGCATGTTCTTCCTTCTTGGATTTCTGATTTCAGATAATTGCACATTTGTTGTAATATTTGACATTATCTTCTCAAGCTGATCTTTGAAATTTTCTGTTCAGCTCTTGGACCTCCTCATTTCTTTCATTTGCTTTAGCATCTCTACGCTGGAGAGCAAGTTTCAGTCTCTCTTCTGACATCCATTTTG
>NW_006408939.1:467190-468524 GCF_000296735.1 Chrysochloris asiatica | reverse complement strand
TCCCCCATTTTGGGTAGCCAATGTCTAAATTGCCCATCCCTGTCAACCCTGTATACCAAGGGGTGGAAGTGATACTCACTGTAAAGATTTGTTCCCCTTTGTGAGCTGCTACATCCATAACTATAGGTGAAGTTCATCAACCTGCAGCAGGATAATGTTTTTTTCCCCTCTTCTTTCTTCTTCTAATCTAGTTCTGATCATCCAGCCATTGAAGCCGGGTCAAGTGGTTACTATCTGCAAGTATGGGTGTTCTTGTGCATCTTCTTTAACTTCATATCAGCTGGACACTTCATTTTCTGCTCTAGTCCTCTGTGGCCATGTCCGTGCCTTTCTGGGCCGAGAAGTCCCCGGGTCTTGCCATATTGCTGGCCATCCAGGTCTTCACCCGGGTTCACAAGTGTCTGTTGAATGTGGTTGGGCTTAGCTCACAACTTTAATGCTGTTTTTTCCCCTCTTCACCTTATTGATGACCAAGGTCATCACAGGCAGACCACATACCTGCTCATGTATTCCCCTTGAGTTTCATTCTTTAGGGGGGTTTGCTCTGAGGGTACCAGACCACTTGCCTTGATGGCTTCCTGGCAAACAGCTTACTTGTTCTTGTAGTAATCAATCAGACTGCCGCTATTGTTTTGCATTTTTTCAGCTGCTCCAGGCTGGTCTACTTGTCCTTTCCAGTGGAAATTTCCTACCTCAGTCAGTTCTGGATGGGGTTCTGGATTCCACCTGTGGTCTTCTGCAATGTAAAGGTTGCACAGGAAGTCACTTCCATTAGGCAACTTCTAGCCCCCTTTAAGGTATTCCAATCAGTTATAGGCTGAAGACAGACTTACAAGCTTTCTGTAGTGATGATTCTAGCTATTTCTTTGTACCCCCCTCAAGTGTCTATTTTACAATGGTGGTCAAGGGAAACCAAGATTCAAAAGACAGCCAAACATCTGAACATTATTCCCCTCTTTCACGCCTTCAAACCATCCTCAATCCCTGTTTCCTGCAGCCCTGTTGTTCCAAGGTTGTGCATACGTCATCATTTACATCTGTCCCATTTAGCCCATGCGAACCTACCTAACTGTTCTATCATTAGCCTAGTTCTTCCATTCCCCTTACCCTTCTTGTGTATTCCCCCCTGCACTTCCCTCCACACAAGCTATCCTGTGTCTATTCCCTACCCTACGTTCTATCTTCCCCTCGCCCCCCTCCTCTTATCCCATACATCCTGGTGATCAGCAAATATATATAATTTTTTTCCCCTTTTAGTGTGGGTTCTTTCTCTTACTCTTTTACAATAATGGTCCTATGCAGTATTTCTCCTTTTGTGACTGACTAATTTCACT
>NW_006408939.1:456711-458590 GCF_000296735.1 Chrysochloris asiatica | reverse complement strand
CTCTTTCTTCCTAGTCTGTCTTCATCTGGATGCTCATCTGAAACCTGTCCACCACGGTCACCCTGCTGGTATTTAAAATACCAGTGGCATAGCTTTCAGAATCATAGCAACTCACAAGCCACCACAGTACGACAAACTGACAGATGAGTGGTGGGAGTTAAAATATACAACTTCAAATTTTCATGACATCTTCTTTCATTAAACAGTTTTCACTTATCTGTTTCATTCCCAACTACATTATAAACACCTTAAGATACTAAACTATGCCTGTTGTTCTTGCTACATAAACTCTGGTGTTCACAGAAATTAATAAACCCTCTAATTGAAAGAGGATTTTAGGTCTAGTCGGATATGTACCAGCATTGTGTTATATACTCATAAGGAGACTGCCTCCTTTTAAAGAACATGCTATGAAGTTTTTCAGAAATTGTTTTGAATTTAACTCAGTCACTAGCTACCTAGTGCTCCTAGGTTAAGTCAGAGTTTCTTATACTTAATTTTCTTTCTTTAAAAAATTGCTAAAAATACCTACTTCATTAATTATCTATCAGTATTCGGTAAAATTATACAAGCAAATTACCCTACACAGTAATCAGCACACACTATATGTCCATAGAGGGAAGTGGTCTGATTTACCCTTGTTGGTGGTGTTAGTGGTTGTGTGCCAGAGTTGGTTCAAGCTGTTAATGACCCTTAATAGGGTTCTGATGCTGTAAGTCTTTTTAGGAGTAGAACGCCTCATCTTTCTCCTACGTAGCAACTAGAAGATTTGAACTGCTGTCATCGTGGCTAGCAACCCAGCTCATTATTCACTACACTACCAGGGTTCCTTTTTTTTCTTTATTGTTGTTAAGTGGCATTGAGTCTATTCTGACTCATAACAACCCTGGATAGGGTTTCCATGGAGCAGCTGGTGAGTTTGAACCACTGACCTAGTGGTTCAAATTGACATTGTTGTCCAGTGCTTTAGCCCACAGTGCCACAGCAGAATATCTTCTTGTTGTTGTTGATGACGTGAAGTACCGTCCAGTCTGTTGTGACCCATAGTGACCCTGTATAGGGTTTCAGAGGAGCTGCTGGTAAGCATGAACCTCCGACCTTGCAGTTCAAATTACTTTGCAGTCTAGTGCATTAACCCACACACCACACCAGGACTCCTATCTTCTTCTTAGTATACTCATATGTTAGCACCCTCATATTTTATCTCTATTGAACCAAGCTCCAAGGGATGTTCAGATATTTGGGTCTTTTATTGCATCTGCATTTGAATTATCTGAAGGGCAGAAAAGATATGGAAATTCCTAAGTGGCCTCTGGATACATTTTCTCTGCTATCCAGACATTGGTAATTCTAAGACTCAAACTCTGTAATTACTGCCTTTGAGTTTTCATGGACAGGGTTGATTTAGGACAAAACCAATGAGAGAACAAAAAAAGAAACAACCAATCAAGGCAAAGTAATTTCCCTTAAGTAAACAAAAGAGGGCACCCTCTGAATCTGTAGATACCATTTCTGATGCTGAGAGAGAGAAATTACTTTTAGAGAACAGATGGTTGAAATCAAGTAAAAGATCACAAGTCTTTACACTGAGGCAGAAACTATATCATTGAAGATAACATACAAATTGTTTTGTTGTTATTGTTAGATGCCATCGAGTCGGAACTGACTGATAGTGACCCTATGTACAGCAGAACAAAACAATGTCTGATCCTGAGCCAACCTCACTCGTTGGGGGTCTTCCTCTTTTTCTCTGACCCTCCATCTTACCAGGCATGATATTCTTCTCCAGCGATTGGTCCCTCTTGACAATATGTCCAAAGTATGAGAGATGAAGTTTGGCCATCTTGACCTCTAAGGAGAGCTCTGGCTGCACTTCTTC
>NW_006408939.1:451185-454841 GCF_000296735.1 Chrysochloris asiatica | reverse complement strand
ATGTAGTCAATTTGATTTCTATGTGTTCCATCTGGCAAGGTCAATGTGTATAGTCATCTGTTATGCTGTCTAAAGAAGGTATTTGAAATAAACAAATTATTGGTTTTGCAGAATTTTATCATGTGTTCTCCAGCAAATTGTAGTGAATTGAAAGTCAACTGATTCACACAGAATACATTAACAAACGTTTCCAATAAAGTCTATTTACTTTACATTTTCTACTGCCTTCAAATTTTTAGCACATGTAATATTATCAGTTTTTCAAAGTGAAAATATATCATTTAATATATGCTGGAAAAGGTATACTAAATATATATAACTTTCAGTAGTTATTGGTTGTAGAGATTTCTTTTGTCTTTTTTCCTTCATATATACTTATAGTCATCTTGATTATTTTCTTGGAATATTGTCCTGGAGGATTTTATCTTACAAATGAAGAAAGAGATGCTCAGGTTTGTTATGCATAAATTCAGTTTGTTGCAAAGAAGACATCAGTTATGGAAATTCACAAAAATAAGACCTCAATGCAACCATTGAAAATGAAAGAATCAGAAATGACTACTATAATGTTGATTTAAATATTAAGGTCTAAATCTTTAGATTTCAGGTTTTTTCTTTTAATGAGTCCTTTCAGGGAACAATCTTCTGTAGCAAGGGTTTGAGGTTTATTGCTGTGAGTAGTATCTCATCAGATTTCTCTGCCTTTAGACAGTCAGAGAGACCTTTATCTTCTGTCTTCTCTGAAAATGAGCGGAAGTCTATGGGGTTTGTTTACATGTCTTGTTCAATTATAAAAACCAAAGCCATAGATTGGATTCCAGCTCATAGCAAATCTATAAAGGGTTTCTGAGGCTCTAAATCTTTGTGGGAGCAGAAAGTCTATTTCCTACAAGAAAGATTTGTGGGTTTGAACTGCCAACTTTGTAGCTAGCATTGCAGTGCTTTTCCTACACTACCACTAGCTCCTTTCAACTATAATAGGTATGGTTTACTGCCAAATAAATAATTATTAAATTACAAAATTATATGTGATTTAATAGACAACATTAGAAAATAAGATGATTTGACAGCATACATATACCATGTTGTTGTTCCTGCTGTTAAATGCCGTCGAGTTGTTTCTTACCCATTGTGACCCTGTATAGGGTTTCCAAGGAGCACCTGGTGAGCTTGAACTGTAGACCTTGCAGCTCATATGATTTTTCAGTCCAGCACATTAACCCACAGCACTACACCAGGACTCCACATACGGTATACAAATAAATAGTAACTTAAAAATAAATATATGTATTTCATATATATATATATAAAGAGAACTTTATATTTGAATATATAGTAATTTTTGAAATAATATTCCATGTATTTAATAAATATTTGCTAAATATTTATTATAAAGAACTCACTGAGCAAGGCTCTGAGACTACAATTTTTGTTGTTGTTGTTGCAAGTGCCATCTAGTTGGTTACAACTCATAATCATCTTGTATAGGGTTTCCGAGGAGCGGCTGATGGGTTTGAACTGCCAACCTTTCAGTTTTCAGTCCACTGCTTATCCTATAGCATCATACCAGGATTCCCATAGTGATTAAATATTAAGTATTTATCTACAAGATATTACAAATTAAAGAAGTAATTTCTAGTATGATCTTTGATACATTAAGCTTACATATACATTGTTGTTAAGTACCATTGAGTCAGTTCTGACTTATAGCGACCCTGTATAGGGATTCTAAGGAACAGTAGTGGGTTTGAACCTCTGACCTTTTAGTTCATGATCCACTGATGATCCAACAGTGCCACAGAGAGACAGAGAGAGAGAGCACTCTAAATGCATAGGGGTTACAAGTTGAGCTGCTGACCTCAAGGCAAGCAGTTCGAAACTACCAGCTGTTCTGCTGGAGGAATGAGACTTCCTGCTCACATAAAGATTTAGAGCCTTGGAAACCCTATACAGGGTCACTATGAGTCAGAACTAACTCAACTGCACTTAGCAACAATATGTACTTAACAACAGCAAAAACAATCACATGTACTTAACAATAACAACGTGTTGTTCAGTGCCAGGGAGACCTTTGGGACTCATAGCGACCCTGCATAGGGTTTTTGAGGAGAGGCTCGTGAGCTTGAACTACTGACCTTGCTGTTCAAACACACCTTGCAGTCCACTGCATTAACTCACAGCACCATACTACCAGGACACACTCACTCTCTCCATATATATGGAGTACTGGTGTGGCACTGTGGATTAATGTGCTGGACTGCAAAGTCATTTGAATTGCAAGGTGAGTGGTTCAAGCTCACCAGTCACTCCTTGGAAACTCTATGCAGGGTCTCTATGGGTCGGGATCGAATCGATGGCACTCTACAACAATAACATATATGCATGTGCCAACTTTTGGATACTAGTTTTTGCTAATTAAGATTTCTTTTACCTGTCAAAAATAACTTTTGGAGTATTAGGTTCAAGATTACTGTTATACATAACTTAAGAAAAGGACATTAATTTTTTTGAAGATCTAATTCTCTTATTATAGTTAGTTGAGTATTCATTTCTTGGATCAGTAGCGTATGGATCAGTAGCAGTCTGAAAATATCAGCTTCTTCATAAGAGTCCCAGAAATCTTGATTTACTCTAATGGAAGTACATTTGAAATGCTCCAGTCTTCTTTGTAATTCTGACATAGTGTCTTTCCTTGAAATATTATGGCAAAATGTTCTAGGCAAGTCAATAAAGTGAAAAACTTATCTTCAGATGGCAAAACTTAACATGACCATGATTAAGTTATAATACTTCTTATAAAAGAAGCACCTGAAGGTAATTAATTATGAAAGTAATACAAAGCTAGATAAAGCCTATAAAAAAAGACATGGCAAGCAATGTAAATTTCTAGTAAAACAGTTTTTGTGTGATCAAAAAAATAAAGATACAATGGAAATATCAAAATTATGGCAAAACCCTGCTTTGTGCTTGCTGCATAGTACCAAGCAAACATTATTAACATACAAAATGGAATTCAACGAAGTTTCACTTTTCTTTCCTAACCCAACAACATGTCTCATGCAATTCATATTAAATACACTTTTGCAGCACTTCCTACTTTACAAAAAACAAAACCCAAAACAAAACACCTCTTTTTTGTTGTCTTCCGGCACAGCTTCATTACAGAGTTTATTATAGATCACAGAGATATAGCACTTAATTTACTAACAGAAATACTTTTAAGGTTAAATCTTGGTTTTGAGTCAAAACCAGGAAGTTTGCTTTGACTCAGGAATCTCATTCCAATAAGGACGCTTGTTTTGATGCAAGTTACATAAAGAATGAATTTAATTCTTTAGCAGTTAGAAAACCAATTATTTACTTAATATGTTATTCATTCTGAAAGTTCCTTAAAATCTTTTCAATTGAGTCATTAAATTTTAGCCATACAGATAAAAGTTTGATTATATTAAATAAATTACCTTTTTATAAACCTTATAGTTGTTTCTGTTTTTTTGTACAACTATTTAAGTGACTATCAGCAGACTCAAATACACACACACACACACACACACACAGTTTATGGAAAAATTGAACTAAAACATGAAAGTTCTCCAAGAGCTATTTGAAGCCTGCTTGTATACTCATACACACACACACACACACACACACACACA
>NW_006408939.1:449161-450812 GCF_000296735.1 Chrysochloris asiatica | reverse complement strand
ACACAAAAACCAAAAACACTCAGGAATATATAATCATTTAAACAACCAAAGGGCACACAGCCTTTCTCTTTCCATGAGTCTCAGGCTGCTCCATTTCTCCAGGTCCTCATCTCTGCCTCCAATTCTGTTGTCACTGCTTCTCTAGAAAGGGTCCCTCATTCTGCTCATGCTTTTCTCCGTTGATGGTTCTAGGGTCCTCTGTTTCTGGAATGTTGGATTAAGTACTCCCCTGTCTATGTTACAAAACTTCTACCTTTACAGTTGTGACAATCGCAATTAGTCATGATAACAATTACTCACTGTTGAATCATAAGACTCTTATTCCCATCTCCTTTCACCAGACTCATCTAGACAAGATGAAAACTATTCAGTGGAGATTCTACCTTTCCTCACACACTTTGAAACTAAACTCCCTCTTGAAAAGTTGCAAGCCAGCCACTGTGTGCCTTTACATCTCCTCCCCACTACCCCCCATTTTAGTTAGCCAATGTCTAAGTTGCCTGTCCCTCTCAAGCCTGTGTACAGAGGGGATAGATTTGGTCCTTAATGTGAAGACTCCTTCTCTGTCAGTTGTCACGTTCATCAAATTGTAGCAATTTACACTTGTTTTCTTTTATCAATTTCTTTATGTTCCTCTAGTCAAGTTTTGATAAGTCTTTACAATTCTTAAGGCAATATTTCTATCTCTGAAGAATTATAATTTATATGATATCAAAGCAGCAGTTTTGATATCCTCAAGGACTCATTCTGTTGTTGTTGTTAGGTACCATAGAGGTAGTTTCCACCCACAGTGACCCTATATTTAACAGAATGAAACTGTTGGGGCCTGTACCATCCTTAAAATTGTTATGATTGAGCCCACTGTTAATGCCACTTTTCCAATCCATCTTATTGTGGGTCTTCTTTTTTGCTGACCCTCAACTTTACCAAGCACGATATCCTTCTCTAGAGACTGGTCCCTCTGATAAAATGTCCAAAGCATGAGAGATAGAGTGTCATCATCCTGGACTCTAAGGAGCATTCTGGCTATATTTCTTCCAACCCATAGCTGTTTGTTCTTTTGGAAGTTCATGGGACCTTTAATATTCTTATCCAACATAATAACTTCTTCTAAAGTCTTCCTTCTTTGTTGTTCAACTTTCTTATGCTTATGAGCCTAATTAAAATATCATAGCTTCAGTCAAACACACCTCAGTCTTCAAACTGACATCATTGCTCTTAAGAAGTTTACATAGGTCTTGTGCAGATTTCCCTATTGATTTCTTGACTGCTGATTTCATGAGTGTTGATAGTGAATAAAAGCAAAATGATGCATTTGGCAACTACAAAATTGTCTCCATTTATCATGATGTCATTCACATGTCAAGTTGTTAAGATTTTTGTTTTCTTTACATTAAAGTGTAAAGGTCTTGTTTTATTGTTGTTGTTTTTGCAGGATGATCAAAGTTTATTACTGCTTACTGAGGGAAGGAGGAAGAGGGAGGTAGAACCCACAGCTAAGGGAGAAGTACCTATTAAGGGTGATGGAAAAAAAACTGGAAACAGATAAAAGTGATGGATAGAAGTGATAGATTCTGCAAGCCTGTCTCCTGGCCACCAGCACTCAGCCTTTCTCTTTCCATGAGTCTGGAGTCTTCAGCTGCTCCCTCTC
>NW_006408939.1:447711-448868 GCF_000296735.1 Chrysochloris asiatica | reverse complement strand
TCTCTGCCTCCATCTCTCATGTCACTGTTTCTCTGGGTAGGGTCCCGTACTCCGCTCTTCTCCTTTGATGATCCCAGGGACCTCCGTTCCTGGACTGCAAGCCAATCACTCCCCTCCTTTGGCTACAAAATGTCTACCGTTACATTTCCAACCCTTTCAGTCAGTCCTGATAACAATTATTCACTATTGTATCACAAGAGACCTATCCCCATCTCCTTTTATCAGACCTGTCTAGACAGATTGGATATTGTTGAGTGGAGATTCTACCTTTCTCCATGCCCTCTGGATCTAGGCTCCCTCTTGAAAGCTTGCAAGCCAGTCACTTCTTGCCTTTGTAGCTGCCCCATTTTGGATATCCAATGTCCAAGTTGCCCATCTCTGTCTACTCTGTGTATGGAGAGGGTGGGAATGATCCTTGCTGTAAAGATTTGTTCCCTCTTTTGAGCTATGCATCTGTAGGCGTAGGTCAAGTTCATCAAATTGTATCAGATTATTCTTTTTTGTTCCTCTTCATTCTTCTTCTAGTTGAGCTCTGATCATCCAGTCATTGAAGCCAGGTCAAGTGGGTATTATCTGCAAGTGTGGGTGTTCTTATGGATTTGCCCTCTCTTCTTACCAGCTGGATGCTTCAATCTCCACTCTAATCCTCTGTTGCTATGTCACTGACACTGGGCCCAAGAGTCCCCAGGTCTTGCCATACTGCTGGACAAACAGGTCCACAGGAGTCTATTGAACATTGTGGGGCTTAGCTCGCAGCTTCATTGTTGTTTTTCCCTCACTTCTCCTTATCTGTGACAAACGTGGTCACCAATCAGAGTGCATGTCTGTTTGTGTATTCTCATTAAGTCTTAGTCTTGGAAGGGGGTTTGCCCTGAGGGGATGCGACCACTTGCCTTGATGTTTCCTGGGTGAGCAACTTCCTTGTTCTTGTAGTAATTAATAGAACTGCCATTATTGTTTTGTATTTTTACTGATGGTCTTTCTTTCAAGAAGTACCTTCTGTTCTAGTTATAGGCAGAAAATGGACTTACAAGCTTTCTGTGGTGATATATCTGGCAATTCCTTTCTCTCCCCCTCAAGTATCTGTTTTATAATGGTATGCCAGGGAAACCAAGATTCAAAAGATAGTCAAGCATCTTCAAATTATTTCCCCCTTT
>NW_006408939.1:445994-446531 GCF_000296735.1 Chrysochloris asiatica | reverse complement strand
CATATCAACCCTGTATATAGTGGGGATAGGATTGATACTTGATGTGAAGACTCCTTTCCTGTCAGTTTGTATTTTGAGCTACTGCATCCATAAGTATAGGTCAATTTCATCAAATTGTAGCAATTTACACTTGTTTCCTTGATCAAATCTTGTCTTTTTATCTTCTTGTAGTCAAGATCTGATCATCAAGCCATCGAGGCTAGGTCAAATGAGTACTATCTGCAAGTTTGGGTGTTCTTGTATGTCTCCCCTCACTTCATATTAGCTGGATGCTTCACTCTCAGTTGTAGCCCTCCATGGCTATATCCTTTTCCATGGGCTCAGGAGTTTCCTGGTCTCACCACACTTCAGACCAACCAGTCCTTCCTCTTCTCTATCTCATCTCCAGGTCAACAGAAGTCTATGGAATGTGATCAAACTCTGCTCATATCTTCATTGCTGCCTTTCCCCCTCTTCCACTTACCAGTAGACCAATGTGGTCACCAGCAAGCTTACATGTGTAGGCCTTGATTTTTTTATGCTCATCAATAAGTATTA
>NW_006408939.1:428062-429769 GCF_000296735.1 Chrysochloris asiatica | reverse complement strand
ATACCGTGGCTGCATGTGCTCAAAAGAAGTCAAGATTTCTTGCAGATGTCTAGCTTCCTGTACCTGATAAAATATATTTATGTTTATTAAAGCCAACCACTGGTATATTTGTAAGAGTAATACTAGAACACAATTAAGATTACATGCTCACTCATCACACAACTGGGGGACATAGCTAAATTGTAATTGCAGTTAAAAGTTACTAAAACAATTTAAATCAAGTGGAAAATAAGAATGGTATTAAAAAGAGATAAAGATGAATTAACAAGCAAATATGAGAAAGATATGAGAATAAAAATGTAATGATTATATAGCTTGATAAATTGATTTTTATGGCATTCACAAAAATTAACATATAAATTATAATAGATTACCAGAAAGGTTGGTGGGAGGATAAAGATCTCTATTTGGGAAGTTATTTTTTGTGTTTCCCCAGAAATACACTACTGGAAACATCATGTAGGCAGGATGTTTTTATAGTTCCCAATGCAGGAGAGATATCTGAATGGCATTGTAGGATTATCACTGGACTGTGAACCAAAAAGGTTGGCAGTTCAAACCCAATAGCTGCTTCTCAAAAACTCTACACAGGTTTACTATGAGTCAGAACTGAATCAATGTCACTTACTAACAATGTAAACTTGCTTGTCAACACACTTGTGCAACTCAGTTAATGCTGTGAGATTCAATGATTTTATTAAGAATGGTAGCTAGATTGAAGAGTAGTAGAAAGGAAAAAGTTGATAATTTAACAAAATTAGAAATAATTTACAAAAGCCAAAGTTTGGAAGAAATTTAAGGAATGGTTCTTCTGGGGGTATATGAAAAAATATTGAAGTATATGTTTTTGGATTTATCAGAGAAATTGATGACTTTGACAAGAACAATTTCAAGTGCATGGTAGACGTTGATGCCAGTCTTTAGATTCTTTCAAAGGAAATGCGGAAAAGGGAAGTAATATAATTGAGTACCAACACTCTTCTGTTAGTTTGTCATACTTTGGTCACTTGTGTGTTGCTGTGATGCTAGCAGCTATGTAACTGGTATTTTAAATACCAACACTGTAACCCATGGTGGGCAGGTTTTGGCTGAGTTTCCAGAATAAGACAGACTAGGAAGAAGGAGTGGAAGACTACTTCTGAGTGTTTTGTCACTGAAAACTTTATAACTATTAGTGAAACACTGTCAGATAACACCAGAATAATAAATATGGAAACATTACAAATAGCACCAGAATATTGCCAGATAGGGTGCAAGAAAGTGAGCTCCTTAAATATACGACTGGGAAGAGCTACCTCCTCAAAATAGAGGGGATCATGATAACACGAATGTAGTAAAATTCTGCAATGTGCATTTGCTGATGGGGAATATCTCAAAATGAGGAGAAATATCTGTAAATATCCATTAGTAAGAGGAACATGGAATGTACAACTTATGAATCTTGGAAAATTAGAAGTTGTCAAAAATGAAATGGAACACATACAAATTTATATCCTAAGCATTAGTGAACTGAAATGGATTGGTGTTGGCCATTTTGAAACTGATAGTCATACAGTTTACTATACCAGTAATAACAAATTGAAAAGGAATAGTATCACATTCATCATCAAAAAGAAAATTGTATGATCTATCTTGAAGTACAGTGCTGTCTGTGACAATATCCATACACCTACAAAAAAGACCAACCAATATCACATTTATTCAAAT
>NW_006408939.1:424383-427477 GCF_000296735.1 Chrysochloris asiatica | reverse complement strand
GAAGAAAATTAAAGCAATTTCTTGAGAACCAAAATATGACCTTGAACATATTCCACCTGAATTTAGAGACCATCTAAAGAACATATTTGATTCACTGGACACTAACTACTGAAGAATAGAAGAGCTGGGTGATGACATCAAGGACATCTTACAAAAAGAAAGATAAAGGTCATTAAGAAGACAAGAAAGAAGAATACAATAATAGATGTCAGAAGAGACTCTGAAACTTGCTCCCCATTGTAAAGATGTTAAACTAAATGTAAGAAATGAGACTATAAAAGAGCTGAACTGATTATTTCAAAGGACAGCACAAGAAGGCAAAGTCAAATATCATAATGAAGTGTGCAAATATCTAAAGTTGGATAGTCAAAAAGGATGAACTGCTTAGCATTTCTCAAGCTGAGAGAACAGAAAACAAAAGTTAAGCATCAACTTGAAATATTGAAGGATTCTATAGGAAAAAAAATAACACTTGGTGTGGTGCTTTGGATCAGCACTGGACTGTAAAGTTCAAGGTCAGCAGTTCAAACCCAACAATTGTTCCTCAGAAGCTGTGTGCAGAATCGCTGTGATTTGGAATCAACTCAACAGCACTTAACAACAACAACAACACAATGATCAGAATATTGAATGATTCATAAAGCATCAAAAGAAGATGGAAGGGGGTGGGGATTGATGGCAGATAGGGTAGAGATGCAGTGAAGATCTCCATCAGCAATACCACAGAATACCAGAGGAAGCAGGTTCAAGGCAGATCTCCCAAATTCTGAGCCACATATCTAGGAATATTTAAATAGTTTGAAGGTTTATAGCTAGTAGAACTTGAAGTAGAAGGAAGAAATCTCATACTTTAGGATTTGCTGGACTTGGCAGCCCAAAGCCTACAACTTGGGTGAGACCAAATGGCAAACCAAGTTGGGGAACAAGCAGATCCACCACAGAATAATGCCATAGGAACCTCGGAGCAAAGGTGGACAAAATACTTTGTCAGTTTTTCTTTTTTCTAATATACATATATTTTTGTGTCTTTTCGTTGGCCCCTCATTGTTTGTGTACCTCCATTCTGGAGATCAGAGGAAGTGTCTGAGTGATTGGACAACTCCCACCTGCACCACTGGTGGTTTCTTCTACCATGCATGCACATAGACACGCTCAGCATTTAAAGAAACAGACAGCTCGAAAGCCAGCCCTGAATTGTTTATTAATATGAATAAGGCCAGAACAAGTGGTGTGAAGAGGGAGAGAGAGTTTAAAAATGAAACAGGCTAAAAATTGAATCCTGAGCTACAGCATCACAACCAACAGTGGCATCTTAAACTTATCAGGAGGACTTGAAGGCAAGAAACTGAAAGAGGATATAAAATCATACTCATATTAGGCTACAGTTTTGGTTTTTTTTTCCTTCTCTCCCTCCTCTCCCTTTTCTGCGATTATAGACTACAGTATCCAATCTAGTTGTTTTTGTTTTGTTTTGTTTTGTTTTTGTTTTTTAATTGGTGGGTTTTTTCTTTCTTTCTCTTTTTCTTATTTTCTATTTTATTTTTTTTGCTGCTGCTGTTTTGTTGTTTTATGTTTTCCCTTTTACCTTTGGGGGACTCTTTGTCTCCCTATATTACCCAAGAAAAGACAGCAATTGCTGCCATATAGTCAAGCTACAACCACACCCTATAAAACCCCACATTCTAGGCAAGAACCAATGTCAACTGCCATACACCAGGGAGGCAGACAACACCTGTGAAAGTTACTCTGAGTTCAGAAATAAGAAGAGTAAAAAGAGAAGCCCACACCCTGATCACATATACCAGAGAGGCAATCAGAAAGCATAAAAAATACCAAAGCACACATTCAATTAAGTATTAAGGACACAGATAAACACTAAACATGTTCAAGAAGCAAAAGCAGATGATTATATCAGCACACATCTGGAAACAAGATGAAATGTATGAGACAAATGACCTAGAGGTAGATCTAGACTCTATTCTGGAAGGAGGGCAGGCCTTGGAAATGCCTGAGAAGGAATTCAGAAAAATGATTATAAAATGTTTCTAAACACTTTACAATGGAATTGAGAAAAATAAGGAAGAAGTCAGGAAAGCGCTACAGGAACAATCAAATAAGATAGATACAGCATTGGAAATAATTCAAAACCTACAGAAAAGAGGTCCAAAAGATCAATAATAGAATATCAGAAATAGATAATACACTGAAAGGGCAAAGGAGTAGAATAGAAAAGATGGAAGGCAGAATTAGAGGGATGGAAGACAAATCTCTCAATACCACTAAGATAGAAGAGCAAAGAGAAATAAAAAGATTAAAAAATTTTGAAGAAGATCTAAGATTCATGTTGGACAACATGAAGAGAAATAACTTAAGAATTATTGGCATTCCAGAACAGGAAGAATCACAGAAGTCCACAGAAGAAATTGTTGAAGAATTGCTGAAAGAAAATTTCTCTAACATCCTGAAAAGTGAAAAGAGAAACATTCAAGAAGCTCAACGAATCACAAGAAGGATAGACCACAAAAGAAAATCACCAAAACATTATCATAATCAAGCTATCCAAAATCAAAGATAAGGACATAATCCTGAAAGCAGTCAGGAAAAAGAGAAGTGTTACATACAAAAGCAAGTCAGATTAAGCTCAGATCTATCAACAGAAGCCATGCAGACAAGAAGGCAATAGGGAGACACATATAAAACTCTGGAAGGAAAAACTGCCAACCAAGAATCCTTTATCCAGCAAAGCTATCAATCAAATACAATGCTGTAATCAAAGCATTCCTGAATAAATAGAAACTAAGGGACTTTGTCAAAGCCAATTCTGCATTACAAAACATGATAAAGGGAGTTCTGTGGACTGAGAACCAACAAGAACAGACAACAATCAGAGATTGACATACATGGCAGCACCTCCTAGAACTAAATCAACAGATGGAAGGGTTGGGAACAGAAAAAAACTATAAGAACCAACTCAGAGAATCTGGGAGGTCAATCTATGATCAAAACAATTACAATGTGAAAGAAGATAAACACATAGGAACAGAGATCCAGATGGTGTGAAGGTCAGGTAGATTACAGGATAAAATATACTGCA
>NW_006408939.1:417970-418509 GCF_000296735.1 Chrysochloris asiatica | reverse complement strand
GTGTTGATTGCAAAGCAAGTAAAATTAAACCTATGACAACTTATATTTGTTCTCCATTTATTATGACATTGTTTATTGGTCCAGTTGTACTTTTTTTTTCTTTTCTTATTTAAAAGGTAATCTATACTACAGACTGTATAACCTTTGATTTTCATCAGTAAATGCTTTGAGTCCTCTTCACTTTCTATAACCAAGGTTGTGTAATGCTGGCATCTTCTTCATATAGTCCACCTTCTTAGACTATTTGCTCACCATACATACTGAATAAGTATGATGAAAGGATACAACACGGATGCACACTGTTCCTGATTTTAAGCCATGCAATATCCACTTGTTCTGTTTCTATTACTACCTCTTGGTCTATGGACAGGTTTTTCATGAGCACAATGAAATGTTTTAGAATTCTCATTCTTTCTTTGCACCATTATGATCAACACAGTTTAAAGTCTTTGCATAGTCAATAAAATGCAGGGAAACTTTTTTTTTTTTTTCTGGTGAGATCCATGTTTATAGTCATCTCTTATGCTGTCTAAAGAAGG
>NW_006408939.1:414715-416070 GCF_000296735.1 Chrysochloris asiatica | reverse complement strand
GAAGACTCCTTCCCTCTCAGTTGGAATTTTCAGCTACTACATACATAATCATAGGTCAAACACATCAAATTGCAGCAGTTTAAATGTCATCAACTTGTAGCAACTTTAACTTTCTTTTTGAATCAACTTTTGCTGTGTATAGACTTTAATGTGTTCCCCTCAAAATGGTTAGTAATAACGATTTATTCATCTTCATGTGCAATATTTTCTTTCTTTCCTCTGTCCTAGAATGCTTTTAGGATATCTTTTTACCAGTGCTAAGTTGTTAGGTGTCCTTGAGTTAGTTCCAAATCATACTGAACCTGTGTACTGTAGAAGAAAACACTGTCCAGTCCTGCACACCATCCTTACAATTGTTGCTATATTTGAGCCCATTGCTGCTGCCACTGTGTCATTCCATCTTAGAGGACTTTCTCTTTTTGATTGAACTTCCAGTGTCCTAAGCGTGAGGCCTTTCTCCAGGGACTGATCCCTCCAGATAACATAACCAAAGTAAGAGAGACAACATCTCCCTATCCTTGCTTCTAAGGAATATTCTGGTCACACTTATTCCAAGACAGATGTATTTATTCTTCTTGAAGTCCACGATGCTTCAATATTCTTCTACAACACCAATGTTCAATCGCATACATTCTTCTATGGTCTTTTTTATCCATTATCTAACTTTCACAGGAATATGAGGCTATTGAAAATACCATGGTTTGGGTACAGTGCACCTTAGTACTCAAGCTGAAATCTTTGTGCTTCAACATTTAAAGAGGTATTTGGCAGCAGTCTTGCCTAATGCGATACATCATTTGATTTCTTGACTGAAGCTTCCATGATTGTTGTTTATGGATCCAAGTAAAATGAAGTCTTTAACAACTTCAATCTTTCTTTATTTATCATGATGGTATTTATTGATCCAGTTGTGATGATATTTACTGGTCTAGTGTTTCCTTTGCCTTACACTTAGTTGAAATCTATACTAAAGGCTGTACTTTTGGTCTTCTTCAGCATATTTGACACATTTTCAAATATATAACAGCATTAGCAATCATTCCTATCTTTATCTAAATATTATAAAAAGCATAACAAACATCAAATCATTTTAATAGGCTATTTTTGTCAACTCTAAGACAGTCATGAGGGGCAGTTGGTGTTTATCCTCTAGTGCCACACCAGGACTCTATAATCTTAAAATAGAGTTGATTTATCTTCATATTTTTGTCTTTAATAAGAACAAGATAAGAAAAAATAATAGAATAAATTTAGTAATGTTCTACAAAGTTCTATAAGGAAGTTTTCTTATATTCAAATTGAGAGCACAATTCTATATATCTTTTATACACACACACAGTGCTTTCAAAAATTTC
>NW_006408939.1:410273-414112 GCF_000296735.1 Chrysochloris asiatica | reverse complement strand
GTCGGTTCCGACCCATAGTGACCCTGTATAGGGTTTCCAAGGAGTGGCTGGTGAGCCTGGACTGCTGACTTTTCAGTTCAAACAAAGTATGCGGTCCAGCGCATTAATCCATAGCGCCACAACAGGATTTCCATAGCGCCACAACAGGACTTCCAAAGCACAATGTGTGAGTCAAAACTAAAGACAGTCAAGTTGACTGTCTTAAATTTTGGCCCACAAGTTGTGCTTCAAAATCCCATAGCTAAAATTGTTAGCATCTTTTCTCCTATGGTAACATTCAACCCATACTCATACTCCTGGGCTTTAGATTATATTTTAAAGATCCCCTGCAGCACTGTGTTTCAAATAATATTTGTTTGTTTCAGGGGAGAAATAATAACAATGTACAATGTTTTCGGTCACTGCTCATTGTTGTACACTGGTACCATTTCCATAATTTAATATTTACCATTTCCATAATCTAATAGATGCCCTTCTTACTGAAATATTATATCTCAAAGTATATCTATAAATAAATACTCAGTGTTAAAATGATAGAAAGCCGTAGTTACCACGCTCAATGCCTCCAATATTTAAAAATTTTTCTTTTGGTGTTCTTAAATGGCCTCAGTTATCTCACTTCATTACAAAAAGATGACCTGCAAAGCTACTATAATAATTATGGTACAGCAGGAATCTACAAACTTATAACCAATTTTCAATATGTACATTCAAAAAATACTTATTGTAGAACACATAGAAAGTGCCTTTGGGTTATATTACAACTTGATCCACTCATGCTCTCATCAACAGAGAAAGCACATTTTGAACACGTAGCTGCAAATGCTCCCAGTCACAGAATCATTACAAGGATGGAGCTAAAATTTCCGCCTTGAGATACTTGGGAGCATCAGTTTCCTACTCTGATTTAAATTGTCCACCCTGTGCCTCTATAACACAGGATGTGTTGTCTTTAATGAAGAATGTGCTTCTTGTATCTTTAAGATAAAGCATAGATAAAATAATTTAATTTTAAATGTTATGTATATTTTTATTTTTTCATCTCTGTAATAGATACCCAAGGAGCTCTGGTAGCGTAGTGGTTACGAATTGGGCTGCGAACCTTAAGGTCAGCGGTTCGAAACTACCAGCCGCTCCACGGGAGAAAGATGAGGCTTTCTACTCCCGTAAAGATTTACACCCTCGGAAACCCTGTACAGGGTCGCCATGGGTCGGAACCGACTCAACGGCATTTAACAACAACAACAACAATAATAGATAGCCATAAGCAAGCCTCCTGCCAGAGGCACTCAGCCTCCCTCAAGTCCATGGTCTGGGAAGGCTGATGTTCTGTCTTTTCATGCTGTTGTCTCTACTACCGCCTCTACTGCTTACTCACACAAGGATCTCAAACTCTGCTCCTGACTTTTCTTTCTTAAAGGTTCTGGGATCATTTGCTCCTACTTCTGAGATGCCTCCTTTTAAATCCAAGAGGATGACAAACGAACCAATCCATTCATTAGAGTCCCATACAGCCTGTTTGTATTGGTCCACCCAATCATTTTCTGGGGCTACAAAGGCCGTGGTTGAGAACAGACATGCTAACTAAGTTCATCTGTATCACACACTCTTCTTCACGATATTTTCTAAAATTTTATAAAATGTTGTTAGAGAGGATATACTCATTTGTATATCCTCTGTTATTCAACAAAATTATTTTAAAGATTTACCTATGCTTTTGTTTTGTTTTGTCTTAAGTGCTCTGAGATCAGTTCTCACTCATAGGGATGCTGTATAGAGTTTCCAAGGAGCGGCTGGTGGTGGTGGCTTTGAACTGCCAACCTTGTGGTTAGAAGTCTAGTGCTTACCCTACAGTGAAACAGCGAGATTCCAATTGGTCTGGCTTCTGTTAATCAGCATAATTATTTTAAGATTTACCAATGTTGTAGACTGAATTAATACTTCATATATTCTGAATGGTTAAATTTTGCTGAGTTCCATTTTATTGCATGAATATATTTTAAACATTGTTGGTGTTCAATCTAGTTCAACTCATGGTGACCCCATTTGTTATTGCTTTGGGATATCCTTGAGTATGTTGTGAAAATAGAAGAAAACACTACCCAGTCCTGCAACATTCTCATAATTGTTGGTAAGATTGAGATAATTGTTGCTGCCTCTGTGTCAATCTATCTAGTTGGGGGTCTTTCTCTTTTTCACCGACTCTCCACTTTACCAAGCACCATGTCCTTCTCGAGGCACAAGCCCTTCCTGATTACATAGCTGAAGTAAGAGAGGCAAGGCCTCTCCATCCTTACTTATAAACAGCATTCTGTCTGGACTTCTTTGAACACAGATTTGCCTGTTCTTGTGGCACTCCATGATATTTTCAGTATTCTTCTCCAACACTGTAGTTCAAATGCATTTATTCTTCTATAATCTACCTTATTCCTTGTTCAACTTTTACATGCCTATGAGGTGAATGAAAACACCATGGCTTGGGTCACGCACATCATAGTCCTCAAACTGATGCCTTTGTTCTTTAACACTGTAAAGAGATATTTTGCAGTACATTTGCCTAATATAACACATAATTTGATTTGTTGACAGCTGCTTCCATGAGTGTTGGTTGTGGATTCAAGAAAAATTAATATTTTCTTCATTTATCTTGATGTTCTTTATTGGTCCAATAGTGAAGATTTTTGCTTGCTTTATACTGAAGGTTGTGGCTTTGATCTTTTTAAGTATTTTAAGTCTTTTTCCCTTTCAGCAAGCAAGATTGTAACATCTGAATGTGACAGGCTGTCAATGAGTCTTTCTGCAATCCTCATGCCACATGCTTCTTCTTGCAATCCAATTTTCTGTATTATTTTCACAGCATACAGCTTGAATAAGTATGGTGGAAGGATACAAGCCTGGTACTCTCAACTTTCTTGATTTTAAACAATTCAATATCCCTTTTTTTCTGTTTTAACTGTCTTTTGACCTATGTAGAGGTTCCTCATGAATATAACTGTTTTGGAATATATATTCTTAAAATGCTATCCATAGCTTGTCATGATCCATTTGAAACCATAGTCAATAAAATTCTCATAAACATCTTTTTGGTATTCTCTGCTTTCAGCTAAAATCCATCTGACATCAGCAATGATATGTAGTTCCAATCCTCTTCGGAATCCAGCTTGAATTTCTGGCAGTTCCCAGTCAATGTAAAGATGCAATTATTTTTAATTATCGTCAGCAAAATTTTATTATTAAAGATACTGTTAGATTAATTCCACATTCTGTTTGATGACATGTCTTTGAAATGGGCACTAATATCTATCTCTTCCAATTGGTTGACCAGGTAGCTGCCTTCCAAGTATCTTGGCATAGACAAGTGAGCACCTCTATGGGTGGTATCAGTTTGCTGAAAGATTTCAATCTGTAATCCACTGACTCCTGAAGCCTTTTTTATCACCAGTGCCTCAATGCAGCTTGGACTTCTTCCTTCAGTGTCATTGGTTATCTATAATATGAATATGGTTATCAGTTATCTATAATATGAAATGATTGAATAAGGACCATTTTCTTTTGTTATAGTGACTCTGTATTTTCCTTTGATGTTTTCTGTATCATTCAATATTAAACCCACAGAATCCTTCAGTATTTCAAGTTGAGGCTTGAATTTTTAATTCAGTTCTTTTAGCTTGTGCAAAATTCTTTCCTTTTGCCTTTCTAAATTCAGGTCTTTGCACATTTCATTATAATACTTGACTTTGTCTTCACTACTAGGCCTTTGAAATTTTCTGTTCAGTTCTTTACCTTTGCTCATTTCTTCCATTTGCTTTACTTTCTCTCTGCTTAGGAGCAAGTTTCAG
>NW_006408939.1:406675-409648 GCF_000296735.1 Chrysochloris asiatica | reverse complement strand
TATTTTTAACCTACTGATCATTTCTTTTTATTTTGAATTTTTGCATTGAAATCCCTAGCAATTATCAATGTATCTTGATTATATGTTTGATCAAAATCAGACTGAAAAAGTTGGAAGAATTCTTCAATTTTATCATCACTGGCTTTAGTGTTTGGTGTATAATTTTAATAATAGTGGTATTACTGGTCTTCCTTGCAGGTATATGGATACTATCCTATTGTAGATACCATTGTATTTCAAGATCGATCTAGAAATTTTTTTTTGATAAAGAATGTGATATCATTCCTCTATAATTTAATATTCTGGGCATAGTAAAACTAATGATTAACTATCTGATTCCAAAGGCCAACACCAGTCCATTTCAGCTCCCTAATGCCTAGGATACAAATCTTTATCACATACATTCATTTTTTGGCAACTTCCAATTTTTCTAGATTCATAAATACTACATACATTCCATTTTCAGATTACTGATGGATATGTACCTGTTTGTTCTTATTTTGAGTTGTGCTTCATCTGTTAATGAAGGTTCCAAAACCTTTGCTTCATTCATGTCATTGTGGAAGTTCTTTACCAGTCATCTTCTAGCACCTGAATGATCATCTTCTAGCATTATATATCTGACACCGTTCTGCACCTATAAGGTTTTAACCTTCCAGCACTATATCTAACAATGTTCCTCTGTTATTCATTAAGCATCCAGTGGCTACCCATTCAGAAGTGGCCTACCTCTCCTTCTTCTTAGTCTGTCTGACTTGGGAAATGCAGCTGAAACCTGTCTACCATGATGACCCTGCTGGTATTTAAAATCTTGGTGGCATAAATTCAGAACAACAGCACCACATAAACCACCACAGTATGACAGACTGACAAACAAGTGGTAGTTATAGAGTAGAACAAATCCATAGTTCTTTTGTTAAATCTTAAAAAAGCTATAACAAAATCTTCTTGCCCAACAACGATGGGTAGCCTTGAATCACCAATCTTTACTTTAGTAGCCAATTGCAAACCACCACATGTGTCACCCAGCTCAGTTTATTCATTCCTTTATTGTTGATCATTGTGTGTGTGGTTTAAATCTTAACTAAAATAAATATCCTAAAGGTGAAACATGTATTTGACTACAAATCATTGAATGGACTATGCCTTAGTTTCCTTTATGTAAATATCTAGAATTGAATGGATTATCCACGTGGTAAGGATATTATAGACAATGCAAAACTCTTTTCCAAAGTGCTTGAGCCCTCGTACATCCCTACAAGCAGTATCCAAGATTCTAAGTTGCCCCAAGTTGTTATCAGCATTTGGCTTTTTCATTCTTTGAAACAGTGAGCATTAGGAGAGCATTAATGTGGATCTATAATAATGCCATGAAAACTATTGTCAGTGAATCAAAGCCAATAGAGGAGTGAATTGTCATCAGTGATTCAATCTACTGCAATCCATATACCATGTTCATAAGTTCCAGATGATTTATAAGGTATAAGAGAATGTCTTTTGAAGATAGAACAAAAGTGAGTTAGTAATTTTGATAATGGTGAAAGAAAAAAACCAAAATCATAGGACTCAAGGGAGTAAAAGGAGAAGGTGGAGTATATGAAAAGAAAGAAAATGCTGTGACACCACTCTTATAAAAGAGGGCACAGTCAAGTCATAAGGGTTTGAAGAGTTGTGTGGTGAGGATGGTACAAAAGGATGAGCAAAGGGGACCAGGTTACCTCTTTCCTAATTTTCACAGGACTGTGAGAATATAAACTAAATATATAGTTACATTACATCCTTATGGACTCCTGGTGTGCTGCTAAATAACATAAAGAATAGACCATCTCCACTAAATAATTTCACTTTTTAATATATGCAAAAAAGTATATAAAACATAATTAACCTATTGGTATTTTTGTATTTTCTATCTAAATTCAGCTAGTTTTGTTTCAAAGTTTTTGAACTTCAGAGAACTGGCAGAGAAGGAAACTTTCTTAGAAGGGGCTGACCTTTGGAGGGAAATAAAAAACAATGTTATTTGGCTAAATTGTAAGACAGATCATATTTATTCTATTTTCCTAGCTATTTTAAATTATGGGAGGGGATGAAAGATCCCTAATACAATACTAATTAAATAATCCAGTTACCCAGTTTTCTAGAGGAGACTTAAGTTATCATATGGACAAGATTGAAGAAAAGATTAATTTCCATTTCCCAGCTGTTCAAAATGTAAAAGCTTGCTTTTTATCTGCTTCTTTTTCTATTATTAAAGATCCTTTGATTGAGAACATTGAGAATAAGTGATGCTAACCAAGAAATCATAAAAAAGTGTGATGTTGTTAAGTGCTGTCAATTCAGCTCCAACTCATAGCAACCCTGTACAAGGTTTCTGAGAAGCAGCTGGTGAATTTGAACCACCAACCTTGTGGTTCAAACTGACTTTACAGTCCTGTGCTTATCCAACAGTGCCCACACCAGGACTCCAAAAACTGTGATATTGACTAACAACTCTCAAGGACTATGATGTAGTCTAAGAGATATTAAAGAAGAATAAAAATTTCATTGCATACACACATTCAAAAAGAAAAGGCATTGCACCTGTAGCTGACAATTTGGCCCCTGAGATTTGTAGCAGTAGGATAGTTCAAGCTCCATCCACTCCACAATGGCAAGTCCCAGTGTTATTGCCTCTGCCTACATTCTATCCATTCTCCTGTCTAAAACATTATTTTGAGAAAACCCTTTTCAAGCAATTGCAAGTGAACCTAGTAACCTGAATTTTCTTCCTTCTGCCAATATGCATGTGAAGATGAAACTTACCTTTTCAAGTTCTAGTACTGTATGCTATTTTATGAAAATGATAAGTAGTGTAAGAAAAATTGATAGAATAAAAACTGAAATCTTTCAAGAAAGTGAGGTGGCACAGGAGGCACTCACTCATCTCTGCCAAGAAATTTGGAAGACAACTATCTGGCCGACTGATTGGAAGAG
>NW_006408939.1:403733-405470 GCF_000296735.1 Chrysochloris asiatica | reverse complement strand
ATGGATAGGCCAAGTGGCAGCATCGATGACCTCAAGCATGGCAACAGTAGTGAGGTTGGCCCAGCATTGGGCAGTGTTGCGTTCTGCTGTGCATAAGTTCGCTATGGGTCACTACCAACTTGATGACACCTAACAATAACAACAGCATGAGAAGATGTAATGCTAGAATGCAGTTAAATTTTGGACTTAGAAAAGTTTTTTGATAGTACTCTAAAATGTAATTTTATAACAGCATTTCCCCTATTATTAAACATTCTTATATGCTAATGAAACTTACAGACATAATTTGGGCATTATATAGGTTTGATGTTACTTAGGAAATAACCTAGTAAAATTATTTCGACAACATTTTAAGACTCAATTTTCTCATCTATAAAAATGCAGTCAATTCAAATATTCTCATGAGAAATTATAAAGATTAAATAGCATATAGATGCAAAAGCAATGAATACAAAATTAATATTCAGAATGAAGTATGTATTTTATTTTGAAGAACTATTTTCAAATTGACTACATTAGTGGGAAGAGATGATGGAGAAGTTCAATACCATCCTCCAAAACAAGACCAGGGACTGATTGTGAAACAGTCCAGTAATTAATTACTAATATGCAAGCTCAGGCTGAAGCTGTATAAAATTTAAACAAGACCATGAGAGCCAAAATATGACCTTGAATATATCCTACCTGAATTTAGAGATCATCTAAAGCACAGATTTGATGCATTAGACACTAATGACTGAAAACAAGATGTATTGTAGGATGACATAAAGAACATCATATATCAAGAAATCTAAAGGCCATTAAAAAGAAAGAAGGGGAAAAAAAACACACCAAAATGACAGAAAAATCTCTGAAACTTGTTGTTATGTATTTGTTGTTGTTAGGTGACACAATGAGGAGTTTTGTTTTCTTTATATTGAGGTGCAACCCATACTGAAAGCTGTGGTCTTTGACCTTCATCAGTATTTTAAGTCCTCATCCCTTTAGCAAGCAAGGTTGCATCGTCTGTATTTGAAAGGTTATTAATGAGTTTTCCTCCAATCCTGATACCATGTTCTTTTTCATATAATCCAGCTTCTCAGATTATTTGCTCAGCATACAGACTAAATAAGTGTGGTGAAAGAACATAACTCTCTATTCTTTCCTAATTTTAAACTAGCCACTGTTCTCTTATTCTTCTTGAACCAATAACTCTTGGCCTATGTACATGTTCCTCATGAACAACATTAAGTGTTCTAGAATACTCATTCTCCACAATGTTGTCTATAGCTTGTCATGGTCCACAAAGTAGAATGTCTTTGCATAGGCAATAAAGTACAGGTAAACATCTTTCTGGTATTCTATGCTTTCAGCCAAGATCTATCTGATGTTAGCAATGATATCTCTCATTCCATTTCCTTGTCTGAATGAAGCACTAATCTCTCATTGTGTCCTGTCAATGTACTGCTTCAGCAGTTTCTGAATTATCTTTAGCAAAATTTTACTTACATATGATGCTGATGCTATTATCTGATGGTTTCTGCATTCTGTTGGATTACCTCCCTTTGGAATGTGTACAAATATGCATATTTTATAATCATTTGGCCAGGTAGCTGTCTTCTAAATTTCTTGGTATAGATGAGAGAGTGCTTCCAGTGTTACATCAGTGTGTTGAAAGATGAGAGAACTTAATTTGTATTCAATTGATTCCTGTAGGCTTGTTCTTTGCTAATGCCTTCAATGCACCTTGGACTTCTT